>NC_133327.1:555811973-556071898 GCF_042186555.1 Aquarana catesbeiana | reverse complement strand
GCGTGCTTCCTTTTTAGGATCTTTGGATCAGAGTATCATTATTGTGGAAATTCCTATTGGCATTTGTGTGGGCTGTTGCTGTATCACATAATGAAATCTGCATCCATTACCTGCCTTTTGGTGCAAGTCTATTTCTGCTCAGGAGGAAGTGATATTCTTGTAGCTGATGACTGCAGATTACCATGAGATGTTACCTACTGCTTAATTGTTTTTACCTTAGGGCAGTGATGGCGAACCTTGGCACCCCAGATGTTTTGGAACTACATTTCTCATAATGCTCAGCTACATTGCAGAGCGCATGAGCATCATGGGAAATGTAGTTCCAAAACATCTGGGGTGCCAAGGTTCGCCATCACTGCCTTCGGGTACGAGACAGTGGGATTGGGTGTTGGTGACGGCTTCCATCTATCATCACAATGGTTTAGGAACATCACTTTGATACCCATGAACTGATCATTCATATTGGACATTTAGTACAGCGCTGCACCTCTACCACGTACCATTGTTTATGGTCTCCAACAGTATTGTGTCAGCTGCTATTTATTTAGGGCTTTATAACAGCCTAAGCGCAATAGATGTGTTTTTTAGTCCCTTATTCCTTACAAGGAAAAAATTATGTACTAAATTGTAAAAGTCATCAAAACAGGACACTGTTACCTGGTTGTAGAGTTTCCTTCAGTGGAAATCTTGAGGCCTTTGTGGGTCCTAATTGCTAAAGAATAGATGCTTTTCTTACCTTGAACCAGGCTGGTTGTTCCTATTCCTAGCTGCTATGGGGAGAATTTTTTTTATCCATTGCTGTATGCAGTTTTCTAGAATCAAGTATTTAATAAATGGTCTGACAAGCTATAATCAAGATTTCACACTTCTGACACACCTTTGGTCAGAATCGGAGGATGTCATATCTGTTGTTTGTTCCTGATGTTCATGTATGCCATCTACCCCCCCCCCCCCCCCCCCCCCCCCCCCCCCCCCCCCCCCCCCATGTAGGTTCTGCAGATTTCTTCACCCTTTTTTTTTTAGCTTATGATTTCTTCCCTATTTAGACTGCTGTCATATTCAAGTATATCTCTTAAGAAATTTTTACCTATTAAGTACATCCTTCATATTATTAACTTAGTCAAGGCTTAAGGGTGCTTCAACCTTTAGCTGTTAACCTTTAGCTTGACCTGCAGCATCGTGTGTCCTAGGCTTTGGCCTTCACTAGTAGACAACTTTGTTGATCTCCAGCTTTTTTTTTTTTTTGTTCTTGTTGGAAGTAGTTTGTTGCTCTACCGGTTTTATTTATGGTGCATGACAGTATGTATCTTAAAGTAGTTTACCTATGCAAGAGTAGAAATTTTGTTCTTGTGTTCTGCTACACTGCATTTCCATCAGACAATTAATTAGTAGTGTGGTGATATTTATTTGTCGTTCTATAAGCAGGCTGGGGTAGTAATTGAGACTGAAAGCAGCATTGTTCAACCAGGAAGGATTGTCATATGCTTGAAAACAATTATAAGTCTTTAGGTAGGTGGCACAATTAATTGTTATAGGTTTACCTGAAGGAATTGTGAAAGGGTTGTTTTGTACCATATAAGGTTGGCTTATTTTGTACACTGCTGCTTTGCCATAACTTGGGTACATCATATGAAATTCAGAATACATTCCACTGAAGCAGATATCAGACAAATAAGGTGACTAGTTAAGTCTGGAGGTTTCCCCATGAACTGCTATTCACTGTTGGAGTTCAACAATTTGGGATCCCCCTCCTAAAGATGACCATGCACTGATTTGAAATTTGACTGGTTCAGACTGACTGGCTTTCCCACAGAATTTGATTAACTTCTCTTGGAGGGAGATGCTGGAAAAGGTTTGTCAATCAGTGGCTACAGGCTCTAATCACTGTATTCTGACAGCAATGGGTCCTGCTGTCAGAATACAATGTCCCAGTGGGGGATTCCTCCATCCACTTTGTTTTTCCATTCATCCTGCTGGCAGCTAACAGTGTATGGCCAACTTAAAGCGGAGTTCCACACAAAAATGGAACTTCCGCTTTTCGGAACCCTCCCCCCCTCTGGTGTCACATTTGGCACCTTTTAGGGGGGTGCAGATACCTGTCTAAGACAGGTATTTGCACCCACTTCCGGCATAGACTCCCATGGGAGTCTATGCCTCTTCCTGTCCCTCCGCGCTGTCTCCTGCCTGGGAAACACACAGCTCCCAGGAGATAGCGGGGACCAGTTACGATGCGCAGTGCGACATGCGCAGTAGGGAACCGGGAAGTGAAGCTGCAACGCTTCACTTCCTGATTCCCTCACCTAGGATGGCGGCGGCAGCTGCTGAGAACCGAGCGGGTTCTCGGCGTCGCCTGCCGACACCGCTGGACCCTGGGACAGGTAAGTGGCCATTTATTAAAGTCAGCAGCTGCAGTATTTGTAGCTGCTGGCTTTTAATATTTTTTTTTTTTGGCGGTTTAAGCCTAGTACACACGGGAAAATGTCAGGTGGCATTGGCCAGCCAGTAGAAACCGGCTGACATGTGACTCGTGTGTACTCTAGCCGGTCGGGGCATGACTGGAAAAAGTCTGTGATCAGATCAGTGTGTACTAGGCTGTAAAGCGGTAGTAAACCGCATAAAAAATAAAATTGGGCCCCAGGCAGTTTAAGTGATAATATGCAAAGCCCTCCAGCGGTGCGCTGTCAACGCAGAAGATACTTCCATCTTCACCCGGTCTTTCAGAGTTTGCAGGCTTTGGCAATATGAATGGCTTAGCCAATGGTCACTGTTTACGGCACGCTTCTGAAGGAACGGCACAGGTATGTAAGTCACCAGCTACATCTAAAGTAAGTAAATAAATATCTCCTAAACGGTGCATGTTTACATTACCTATAGAAAAAAAAATACATGGGAGTAATTCCCACTTTAAGGTTCAACTGCCATCTATGTATGGCTTTGAGGGCCTGTTAACACTTGCACATTTAACAGATGTTTTAATGCATTCTGCATTTAGCATTTTGAAAATGCAAAAAAAAAAAAAAAAAAAACAACAAACAAACGTGTAACTGGACCCTAAAAGGAATAATTAGTTAAAAGATAAGTTCACCTTTGGTAACAGGTTACACCTATAATTAAAAAGTGTAACCCATTACCAAAGAACATCTTTCTGCACCCCCCCACCACTGTGACAGTGGGTAGGGGATCCTCTCCCAGCTCCTGCTGTCACAATTTAAAAAAACGTATGGGCCCCTCCACACAGCTGCAGCATTCATTCAGAGTTCTGGGAATGAATGAACTAAAAGTACAATCTGGCACTGCTTTTAGTTCTAAATGAACGGAGCTGGTGATGAGTGCTCGTGTAGTCCATTGATTTTTTTTTTTTGCAATTCAGTAACTGTCTGCCCATACAGAAGGTACGAGCAGACAGCTACACAGAGTCTGCAGCAGCCTGACATTGATTGTACCTATGCTCTGCTGATTGCAGGTACAATTTGCATGCTCCTGGAGGGGGGGGGGGGGGGGGGGGGGAGCATTTTTTTTACATGCATTTATTTATTTTAAAGTAAACTTCACTTTTACGTTATATACCCCTCTGATAGAAAGCACACCACACACACTATGGTTGATAGCCAGTCAGAAGGTGGGAAAACATCCAGTACGGGTTAACTAGTCTTTTCTACAGTCCCATTTTGAATGCTGTTACCATCGCCTTTTCTTTCTGAACTAGGGGAGGACTATTTTATCCTCCTAAATTATGTATCTGATGTGACCTGCAGGGATGGGATCAATCATTCTTTGTGTATCTATATAAAAATCAAGTACAATAAAGATATTAAAATACTTTTTTATTAAATAGAACACTTAAATATCTACAAAATTCAGCTTCATTAAAACAAGCCCATAAGTTAGAACACATGTATACAAAGTAAATATCTCTGTACAAGCAAGATTTTAATCAATCTGTCAAGCAGTGAATTTTGCCTGCTATTTCAACTAAACGTCAGACTACCAACCATGACAGAAAATTAAAAGGGCAAGTCTATGATAAAGTGGATTAAGATGGCAAGTGAAGTGGCTGCTGATTTCTAAGGCTTGATCCTTCATATAGCATAGGAGAATATTACTTCCCTTCAGCTGTGATCACATGAAGGAAGACGGACATTCGTTCAAGTGATCTGCACTGGAAGGGAGAATTTCTGCATTATGAATACTTTACAGCTCTCTATTCTATATGGTTAGGCCTTATTTACATTGACATACCTCAGTGCGAAGGGCAGTCTTTTCCCGCATGGGATGCACAAGTGTGCCCTTGCAGGTAGTCTCATTCATGTCTACTGGGACGCAGCTGCTGGTCCCAATTTGGAAGCTGGTGTGTGTCTCCGAATGCACACTGTCTGCGTTCAGTGATACACACCAGCTCAGCTGTCATATTGGGGCCAGCCGTTGTGTTGTGCAGTGACTGCATCCCAACAGACATAAAAAGGATGGTCTCCATATGGATGCAAGGTATACCTGTGAAGGTAAAGATGGCCCTTCGCACAGATGTACACCCGTCTGATAGAGGCTTAGTTTTAAACGAAATAGGGATATCATAAGTCTGTTTTAAAGTAAAATTCAGGAAACCACAAGCACTAAAAAAAAAACAAAAACAAAAAAACGCTAAACATGACATCAATAGAAAACTTTCAAAACCATTCTTTGCCAGCTGCAAATTTTAGAAGTTAGCTCCAATTTTGTTATATTTTCTACATAAGGCATATTATGTAACCTACTGCTAATTATGCTTCTATTTTAAACCTCAATTGCACTTTCAGATTGTGAGGAGAGGATGCAGTGTGTAATGCTTCTCCTAGACTGCTATCCCAAGACACAAACTATGCAACATAATAATAAATTAGGCGTTTAATCTCCAAAGATACTTAGAAACTGCATGAGGTAGGAGGTGAACAGAAAGACACCAAGTCGAAATCAGATTGTGAGAAAAATGAAAGAAAGTCAACAAAAAAGTCCCATAAAAATAAGTCAATCCACATTTAAACATATTTGTTTTTTGGTGGATGCCTGGGGGTTAAATCACTCACTAACACGTCGGGGACTACAGTTGCTGGACCATAAGGCTCCTTTCACATGCAGCAGAGTCTTCAGCAGGGGATCTGCTAATGGATCCCCTGCTGAATTGGATCCAAACAGGACGGATGTGAATTTTTTTTTTTTTTTTTTTTACACATCTGTGCGGGCCCATGCTTGCTCTATAGGGGGCCGGGTGTAAACAGCCTTCATTGTCTGTTTACATCCGGCTACCTCCTATCTGGCCAGCAAAACACAGAAAAGGATGCGGTCTTTTTTCCAGACCTAGAGGTAGGTGCGTGTAAACAGTCACTTTACATCCGTCTGTCCAAAGGGCTGCATGGACTTGCCGATCAGATACTCCTGAAAAACTGACCGGCGGACATAATTGGAATGCCTCTGTGAAAGGGGCCTAAGGGAAAACTAAAGTCACACACCATTTTTTTTTTTTAAAAGCAGTCACAATTAAACAGAGTCCTCAGGAGCCCAGCAGGCTATCCCCACCAGTGCGGCAATAACCGTGCTCACCTCTATTGCTTACATCTTTTCCCAGTCTTATTCCAGGTTCAAAGTCTAAAGCCCTTTGATCGGACGGGCCTGGGAATGATGCACATGAAAGCTGAAGCAGAACGTCACCCTAAAAAGGGAAGTTCTGCTTTATGTCCTCTAACAGTTGTTTTAGTAGGTACCTGCTTCCACTTGGATCACCTGGGCAATTCCACTGGAAGTTTGAGCAAATCACAGGTCCCAGGACACTATGGGACCATTCACATGCAGTGCAGCACTGCTTGCAATATGTGCAGTGGGAAGCTGCAAAAAGTCAAAGCAAAACCTACTCCCACTCTGTGCATTTATGCAGAGTCAGATGCTCAAAAAATTAAAGCCATTAGGCAAGCCAACAGAAAAGTCCAGCAATAGCAGCCTTCCGTTTTCTCTCTGAACCTGTGTCTAGCATATCAATTTTAAAGGGATATCCTCAAGCATAAAACAAATTTCCCACTTACTGTTCACATCCTGAATGCTATATGGTGTGAAAGGGTTACTCATATTCAAAGTAAGCCTGCATACATAACTACAACCTTGTGGGTGCTATTTATGGGGCTATGTATTGTTCCAGTGTAGGGATATCTACATTAGGGGCATATGAGTCCACTACATAAAGAACAGGAATAAAAATAGAGTAAGGCAAGCTGATGAAAGGAAGCAAAACACTGTGTACATGTGCAAAAAGAAGAAAAAAGAATTCACAGTTCATTCTCAACAGTGCAACATTGTTTGAGTTATCAAATCAAGAAGAGCTGAGGCTTCTCAATGATTAGTATTGTCAAACAGTTCATACTAAAAAGGGACTGTCAAAGAACATAAGGGAATATTCAACCCAATACATCTTTACTTTAGGACAGAGTGGAGTAGGATTCAATGCCTGAGTTTTTACAGTTGTCCGTGACCCGGTCCTGGCACCTGGGCTATGGCTGTGAGCGGAACTGGTTACTCTTAGAAATTCAATCCCATTAGATATGGAAAATCTATTAGGATGGTGACGCCAGATTTAAGATCCCATCCAGCGGTAATTCAATTGAAATACAGAGTGAATGCATTTCAGATAGAGGAACCAAAAGTCCAGCTCATAGCCAAGCACTGAGTGTCACATCAAATGTAGGGGAGAGATATCCCACCAGTGTCAATCAAACCCATAAAGACTGATTACAGGAACAAGGTATCTGTACTTCTCAACCAGAAAAAGTGTAAAAGTGTTATAGGTGGAGTTTCATCTTAAATAAACATCAAAGAAATGAAGACATTAGAAGCCATTACCAATTAAATGTGAAATAATTTATGGTTAAATCTCAAATCCACATGAGAAAACAGAAGTCAAGTTTTTGCCAGAAAGTCCTCTTCACAGTCTCTGCTGTATGACGCTATGCGTTACCCTGCATCCGATTCATGTAGTAAAAAGTTGCTCCTAGGGCCCAGCTGGTTTCTACATTATTTATTTTCTTAACAAGCTGTGGAAATGAAGGTTTTAAAATTAACAGGCAAGTCAAAACAGGCAACACTTTGCTTTATGCTGAATAGCATGTCACTCAGCCCCCCCCTGCTGTAATCATGAACAGAGAAAACTCTGCTCACTGGGTACCTGTCATGTTAGAAAAGCAACAGGACTGTAATTAAAATGTATGTGAAAACCAGCAATGACCTTTCGATATTTTGTTCCTTGAGCCTGGGTTCACACTTGTGCGTTACAGACACGTGATTTGCACAGGAATCGCATAGCATTCCTGTGCACATCACGTGTGATGTGTGCGGTGGAATTTGTGCCATACATTTTGTATGGCTCAAATCGCATCCACACCAAAATGGTGCAGGACCTTTTTGCTGCACCTGAATCGCATGGTGTGAACATCCATGCCATGCGCTTCTGGCAATTGCACTGCATTTTTCGATCTGTTTTGGGGTGTCGTTAATCTAACATGGGCACCCACAGCAGATTGCATGGGCGTCTTGCGATTGCTATGCAGTGCGATGCGGGGAAACGCAGCGAATCATTGTGAACCAGGGCTGAGGGCTGCTAAGTACACCACCACCAGCACATTTGTATGAGAAGTGATACAACATGAAAGCAAGGAGACAGACCCTTGTGTAATTGTAAATAAATGGTATTTATGCAATGGGGAATATTTTTGTCTTTCTGCTTCTTAAATAAAATTGAGGGAAACTTTGAATATCCATGGAAAAAAGAGTTGCTTATGAAATTTACAAGCACGATTGACCCACTTCATAAAATAAGAGGTTGAGGAGATCTGCATTTTTTTTTGCACAGAGGGGGTTGGGTGTTGGAAAGAGACAAAAAGAAATTCACAGAACTGGCATCTGTTCTCCTTGTTACATTTTAATCTATGGACTAATATGCATGGATGGACTTTCCTAGATATGGAAAGGCACTGTCACCTAAAATTGATGCACTTTAAGTTGGAGCACATTTTTTATTACTTATTTTATTGATGATGCATTATGTGACACAGACAGCACATGATATGAAATTGATGCACTAATATTTATTTAGTTTTTTTTTTTTCCTTCGTTTGAGCACCTACATTGTTGTAGAAAAAAAGCATTAAAGCAGAACTTCACTCAAAAGGGGAGAGTCAAGTCTCTCTAAGAAGTGCAGGGTCTGGCAGAGGAGTTCTGTCCTCTCTGCTGCCGACTGCAGAGACAAGGTGGGGGCGCTGCAGGAGAGGTGTGAGGGCCATATACAAAGGCCCGGAGGTCCAGATATGGCTCGCAGGTGTTCATCACATGTGGTCTAGGCCAGTGTTTCTCAACTCCAGTCCTCAAGGCGCACCAACAGGTCATGTTTTCAGGATTTCCACTATTTTGCACAGGTGATTTGATCAGTTTCATTGCCTTAGTAATTACCACAGCCATTTTATCTGAGGGAAATCCTGAAAACATGACCTGTTGGTGTGCCTTGAGGACTGGAGTTGAGAAACACTGGTCTAGGCGATCAAAGTGGAAGTTTGCCGCCGCGCCCCCCCCTCCTTTCTTTGCCCCCAAACACTTGGGACATGTCACAGGTCCTAGAATACTGTGGGACCAGTCACAAAGCACATACGCGGTATGAAGCCACAAGGGGTCACAACTGGCTTCCCGTGCTAAAGATGACTAAGACAGGTAAAGAACTAGCATAGGCAGGATAGTGCTAGATCATTGGATAGGTAAGTGTCCTGTTATTAAAAGTCAGCAGCTACAGTGTTGGTAGCTAATGACTTTTAGATTTGTTGTTATTAGGGTGAAGATCCTCTAACAAAAGTTTAGTCTCTAATTTTCCTTTAGTGATATAAGACTAAATGCAGAAAAAAAACCCCACATGACTCGCTCAGCTTTTTTAGAAGTATTAATATAGTAGCTACCTTTAGCCGTTTTTCTTTAGGAAATCCCAAATCTTGTAGAAGATGAGTAATATAGCACAAATCCATACAGATAAATGGACGGTTCCCTGATTTTTCTATATTTGTACACTCTATGAAAAGAGAGAGAGAGAGAGAGAGAGAGAGAGAGAGAGAGAGAGAGAGAGAGAGAGAGAGAGAGAGAGAGAGAGAGAGAGAGAGAGAGAGAGAGAGAGAGAGAGAAGTGATTACAAAACACTACATAGCAGTGAAGGTTACCCTGCCTTGCAGGCATTTCTCAGCTACTCGGACAGGCTGCTCATTATAATTACACATGACAGATCTTACCTTACGTGCAGAATACACTATAGGATTTCTCACCATCCCTCATTTTGTTTGGCTAGCTCTATTAAATAAACTCCATCATGCTGGTTTCTCGGCTTGTGTGTTTGCACAGAGCCAGCAAGGACTTTACAGCCCTGCTCTTGGGCAACAGGGAGCACATTCATAGATTGTTCTGTGCCAGTTTCCTTAGGGCAATGGTGAATAAGGTATAAGGGTGCTTTCACACTGAGGCGTTGGCGGTAAAGCGCCGCTATTTTTACTGATGCTATTCAGCCACTAGCGGGGCGCTTTTAACCCCCACTAGTGGCCGAAAAAGGGTTAAAACCGCCTGAAAAGCGCAACTGCCCCATTGATTTCAATGGGCAGGGGCGCTTTAGGAGCGGTGTATACACCGCTCATACAGTGCTGCAAAGATGCTGCTTGCAGGACTCTTTTTACTGTTCTGCAAGCACATCGCTTTAGTGTGAAAGCCCTAGGACTTTCACTGGAGAGACAGGAGAGGCTCTTTACAGGCGCTATGTTTAGCGTTTTAGCGCCTGTAAAGCGCCTCAGTGTGAAAGCAGTCTAAGGTATATTTAAATATTCCTCACTCTTGCAGACCTCTTCATGCAGCTGGTCCCTGGAAGCCTCTTCCCCTCTCTGCCCAACTGGTCACAGCTCTGCTGTCCTTCCTTACAATGCATGACCACCAGTCCTGCATTGTATGGGGTGACATCAGCCAGCTGCAACCAGTCCTGCAGCAAAGGGAAGAGGCTTTCAGAGACCAGTTGCACAAATAGGTGGAGGCCAAAAATAAGGCAAGTATATCTATCACCTTATTCATCATCCAAGTAACCCCCTTAAAGTGGGGAAGGAGACTCATTGCAAGGATAAATGTTTTTGATCCCCAGTTCAGCATTAAGTATTCTTTTTGAAATGACTCCATGTCCCTTCAGTAGAAGTAACACGATTTAAATGAATCTGGACAATCCAACAATTTAAAGTTCAAATCCTAGGAACTGCTTCTTTCCCTGCTATAATGATCTTATTGTTGACACACACAGGAGCCATTTTTATTTCAAAACCATCTTACCTTTTTGAGCTGCCAGCTCAAAATCTTTAACCTTTACAAAGCCGCCAATCTCCGGATCTGGGACAAAGGAAAGTCATGTTACAAAGAAAATCAAAGTGAGGGGAAAAAAAAAAAAAGTAAAGATCCTGTCAATTCATGACTCCTTCATGTAGGTTTTGGGTTTTCTTGGTACAGAGGTCTCCAGTCACAGATTTAGATCGCAGTGTCACCTTCTGGTTAAATCTGGCACTGAAGTGGGATTCCTATTATTAAAATGTTTCAAGTAAGGTCATAAAAAAGGATGGGAACCCCATGGATGCTTACTAGGACACTGGAAGTAATGGATGCCCCCCCCCCCTCTTTGCTTTGACATGATGGTGCCATGAAATTACACAGAGTCTGATCATATACAGATTTGACATGGGTGGGCTTAGATTGGGGCGATTGTGTTAGTTCAGGTGATTTAACCCTTTAAATAACTATCCAAGCCTAGTTCAATAGGAATCAAGACGAGTTTTGCTGCAGCCCAAGAATGATTGCTTACCACGTGGTTATAGAGAAACACAGAAAGCCAGATACTGCACCATTTAAACTATACATGGTGCACTGGCACAATATATTTGTGCATACAGTGCCCCTAAGAAACAGGTACTTTATTATACAGGATTTATATAGCGCCAACAGTTTCCACAGCGCTTTACAACATGAGGGCAGACAGTACAATTAGAATACAATTCAATACAGGAGGACTCAGAGGGCCCTGCTCATTAAGAGCCTACAATCTAGAAGGGAGGGTCAAGTGATACAAAAAGGTAATAACTGTGGGGGGTGAGCCGATGGAGAAAATAGACATATGGTTCTTAGGCGTGGGTAGGATAGGCTTCTCTGAAGAGGAGGGTTTTCAGGGTTTTCGTCTAAAAGCTAAAAGAGTAGGAGATAGACGGACAGATTGGGGTAACGAGTTCCATAGGATTGGAGAGGCTCTGGACAAGTCCTGGAGGCGAGCATGGGAGGAGGGGACGAGGGACCTAGAGAGCAGGATGTCTTGAGAGGGACGAAAAGAACGATTAGGTTGGTATTTTGAGACTAAGCTAGTGATGTAGCTGGGGGCCAAGTTGTGGATGGCTTTGTAAGTAGTTGTCAGTATTTTGAATTTAATTTGTTGGGTGAGTGGAAGCCATTGGAGGGATTGACAGAGGGGTAGCAGACACAGAGCGGTTGGTAACCTGGATGAGTCTGGCAGCAGCATTCATGATAGATTGAAGGGGGGATAGACTATGTAGAGGTAAGCCAATGAGAGAGTTGCAGTAGTCGAGGTGAGATATGACCAGGGAGTGAATTAAGAGCTTTGTTGTGTCATTGGTTAGAAAGGGGCGTATTTTGGAGAGGTTGCGGGGGTTGAGGCGGCAAGATTTGGACAGTGATTGGACGTAGGGCTTAAGGCCTGATTCACACCTATGCATTTTTAGTGCTTTTTGCATTTTGCAGATTTGCACTACAGTCCATTCAACATGGTTTCCTATGGAACACATTCTGTAGTGCAAATCTGCAAAATGCAAAAAGCACTAAAAATGCATAGGTGTGAATCAGGCCTAAAGGAGAGTTCAGAGTCCAGGATCACACCTGGGACCTTGGCATGCGGGGATGGGTTTAAAGTTGTGCCATCGATTTTGATAGAGTGATCAAGGGAGGGGGGCACGTGGGGAAAGAAAATTGATAAGTTTGGTTTTGGATAGATTAGGAGCATATTGCACATTGCCAGCTATAGCAGCTCATTGTGTAAAACTTCTCTCTCCCTCAAACAAGAGGTGAACACCACAATTGCCTAATGCCTGCTCCCTTTGGCAAGTTTCTGTCCAGGAATTCACAGAGAACCTACCTGCTACCTCTCCTCCCTGTTCAGCTGGGCAAAAGGTAGGGAGAAGGCAGTTTCTCCCAGCTCAATCTCCTGCTGCTAAATATCTGTAAAGATATAGCGCTGATCTGCGGCTATTTTCTGTGCTATTGTAGCAGATATGCAAGTGTAATGCTGACCGCAGGTCAGCCCGTGTGTTTGTGGGAGGAGTCGGGCTGCATAAAGCCTCCCCTCTGTCCCTCCTTCCCAGTCGACGGTGGCTCACGTATGAGCATCATTTCCGGGCGACTTTCTGACATCACTTCCGGTGTTCGGATCTACGGGGAAGATCATGCGGTCGGTTCTTCCCACTCTCCCTTCTCTCGTATAAGGCAGCGGCATCCTCGCTCTCTGAACTCAGGCTGTGTGCGTTATAGGGCAGGTAAGGGGGGGGGGGTTGTTGGGACGTCCTTCCCTCCGGTTCTTGCGGCGCGTTTAACTCAGTGGGCAAGCCCGGGGTCCAGCACTGGCACTGTCTGAAGGGGGTTGGGGGGGGATTCGGAAGGCTGTTTGGTTGCTTCACATCCTGCTTTTAAGTGTGCTGGTTTGTAAATCTCTGAATGTCATGTTTTCTTTAGGAGGGTTGAAGAGTACATGGACATACAGCAGTTCACACAAATGATAGGAAAAAGGGGGGGTGTTCCTCCCTCCAGTTCATGGTTCGATGGGTTTCTTTGCTTTTGCTAGGAAGGTTATCACCTGTGCCACTTCCAGCATTTAACACTCCTGGTGCTGCAACACCATCACCTTGACATTTCTCTGCCTTTTCAGTCACCTAGGCTACACCTTGTCTGGGTATTTCATTGGGAGTGTGGCAGCTGCTTGACTGACTGGGAGCTCAAATGGCCAAGAACTTGCCTGCATACACCGCATACCATTGCACATATCCATTTCTCCATCCGCTGGGTACAGAGTTATGTAAGGCTCAGAGCAAACAGATTTCATACGGGTATGGTTCCTACTACATACCGGTCATTTATGTAATTTCTACCACGGTTTTGTTTTCAAACATCTATGTCATTTCTACTGCTGTTTATGTTAGCACCTATGTCCATACCGTCATACTTTGGGCTTATGGGCGGCACCATTTTCATCACTATCACAGGTACTGTTTCCATATTAAACTGGAAGGAATTTTGCTTCCACAGCACACTTGGGTAGGCACTGCTGGTTCCACTCAGGTAGGTATCACTTGTTTCCCTGGGGTGTCGGCAGGTGCATCCGATAAAAAAAAAAAAAAAAAAGGGGGGGGGGGGGTAGGGCGGGCTGTTTTGTGTGGGTTTCTTGGTTGGGGAAGTGTTGCCACAGAACAGATGCCGGTCAGTTCGGCTGGGGCTGTACGGAGGGGGGCCTCTGCTGCTACTGCCGCTGAGGGGTGTCACAAATTTTAGGGGGGATGTGTCTCACATTTTTTGCTTTGTTTCAGGTCCCATTAGACACCAAGTCTCACTCCTGCTGCTTTCACGGTTCGTGGGTTCAGCTTGATTTACTTTCAGTACGGCCAGCAGGGCACCCCAGTTCCAAGACTGGGGGTATAAGCACGCACGTCTCCAATGCATACATAGTGTAGAGGAGTCCTGGTCTTTGATTAGTCACATACTTGTCGCATGCATTTATACGGAGTGGTAGTTTTGTATGTTTATGTCCCTTTTCCAGAGTTGGTTTTCTACATATCAACAAGACTCGTGTGTTTTTTTGCAGTTTTCAGCCGCTTTTTCAGGTATGTATCGGTTATTTTCCTTAAGACGGATTTTCAGGGGTGGTTGGGTTCTTTTCTCAAACCCAACTCGTTGGTTCATACGTGTGGTTTCGAAATGGTAGCTTCGTGTTTTGTTTTCTTTCCATAGTGGTTTTATTTACGATTCAACATATTTTCAGAGTTTTTTGTTTTGTTTTTTTCTTCCCGGATCAGTTCATTCCAGGTTGGTTTTCTGTTTTACCATTTCACGGTACATATCATTTCTTACACCTTGGGTCTCTCAGCCATACACCACTCCAATTTCACCCATCACATCTATGGGTGCCGAACGGATTGAGATGGTCGTTTTTAATTGGCTTGTACAGTGGCAAGTCTCCTCATCCGTTCCACGCTGCTTATGATTAGTTCTTACGTAGCCACATTTCGCTCCTCAATGTGCTCTTGTGGCTGAGCACATTCAGCTTCCTCGGGCTTGAGTTTTCGTTGAGAGGCCACTAGGTTTCAGGGGTGTCACAAAGCGGACTGGTTAGGGTCTACACACACTTCCTGGCATTTGGTTCCCACGTTAATTTCTGTTTTCACATTCTTCTTAGCGTCACATTTTCACTATTAGGTCATAGCGCTACCACTGCAGCACTACCTATCACGCTTATAGGTATGTACAGATTGAGATGGTCATTTTTAATTGGCTTGAATGGTGGCAAGTCTCTTCATCTGTTCTCACATGGCTCACGCTACGATCATTTCTACTCACACCAGTAGCCTGACACGTTTTTAGGTTTGAAAGGCTTGAGTTCTCGTTATTAATTTGCCCGATTACGCCTCAGGTAACTCTGCCTGGTAAATTCACAAGGCTGACACATTTCAGTCTTGTTTAAAGGTGCCTTCGTCATTTCACGTAAAAAAAAAAAAAAAAAAAAAAAGGGGGGGGGGGGGCAGCCAGGTTGGTCTAAGGTAAGTGATGGATACAGTTGATGATTTTTCTCGGCTTACGATGTTGTTCTCGGTTTTATGCAGGCATGAGACAGGCTGCGGACATCGAGGACTTTGCATCCATCCCCCCCCCTTCTCCGGCTAGGGGCTCGGAACATGGTAGCACACCCTCCTCCTTGAAAACCTGGACCGTCCCTAGACTCATGGTTGAACTGCAGCGCAGGGGTATTTCATACCCGGCTTCAGCGTGCAGGGCTGAGCTGTTCAGGCTACTGTTCCCCTGTGCTTCAGCAAGTTACACTTCGGACTACCCTGAGTTCCCTGGCCTCTTCCTGCCAAGAATTGCGTGCAAGGGTGGAGGTGTTGGAGGCTCAGCCGAGCCCAGTGTCAGGACTATCTGCCACTCCAGGGACTTCTGCAGATCCCGGGACCCCCTTGGTACCATGCCCCGTTCCCATTACCCCGGCTCATTTTATTCCTGTTAACATCAAGAAGGACATACTGGGGGGCAAAGATGTTAATTTAGCATCACTATTGATAGCTGCCCATGATAATAGGTCATACGCTTGCGGCGATGTTTCAGTGGTGGTTAAGACCAGGGATCATAGGCTCACTGCAAACTTTCTATCCTGGAGTTTGTCCTGGCCTTTAGCTTATACAGATACGTCATTTGCTCGGTGAGTCCACTCAGAAGGGAGGAGCTGGACCATTACCTTTACACAGTGGTAGAGTTAGGTAGGACAAAAGTATGGGGGGGGGTCAAATTTCTATAATCATCATTACTCATTTTTGGCCAAGGCTGCTGCCTGTTTTGCTCAGTTCCAAGTGGTGACGGTGTGGAGTAACAGACACTGAGTTGTTTTGCTGGCATTTTGCTGGGCTTAGGTCACCAGTTTGTGCTACTTGTCAATCATCCACTCACACCGCTTACTGGTGCCCCAATTCGAAACTCCCCCCGCTACCAGGAACGTCCAGGGGTTCAGGCACTGCATTCCTGACCCCAGGCCATCCGGCACCTTGTGACAAATTGGGCCGGCCCATTCATTTTCTAGGCAAATCACAAATCTACAATAATTTCAACCATGGTTCATGCAATTACAGCCGGTGCCGTCTTTTACATATCTGTACCAGTTGTTTCAGGGCTCACCCCAAGTTGGCCTGTACACTGAGACAGAACAAGTCCAAGTGACAGGCTTGTTTAGTCTCCCATCCGTCACCATGGTTGAGCAAATTTTTGGTGGAAGGTTTCACAGGGGGATTTCACACTGGGTTAGTTTCCTTGCCAACAGGCACTTTTGAGTGTCGGAATCTGAGGTCATCGGCCACAGATGTAGAGGCGGTGGTTGTATTCCTACAATCTGAACTCAGGAAGGGTTTTGTTATTGGTCCTTTCCCAACATCCCCTTTCCAGGTTTGGAGGGTCAACCCCTTGGGCCTTGTCAAAGGAAAATTTTCCAATAAACTGAGGTAATTTACGATTTCTCAGCCCCTCATTGTTCGCAGGTGCCTAGCCTTAAAGTAGTTGTAAACCCTCCTTGATAAGTTTTCCCAGATGCAATCATCAATAAGCACTGTACACATTGCTCTTTATGGATTAATCCTAACCTGCTCAGTTTGCTTGTAATCTGTCAGGTTCGTTTTCAAGACGTCAGTGCCGCATGCGCATATTCGCCCTCATTAAAAACTGCACGCTCATTGTGCCGTCAGTCCATTGATAAATGTGCATCTTCTCTCTGCGGCACTGTTCAGAGATCTCACGAGATTAGTGTCATTCAGTTCCTGAAACACCCCATGTGACTAGCAATGTCACAGGAGGTGTAAACATCAGCATCTCGGAGCAAGGAGATCAGCTGCATTATCCACTTGCCGACCGCCTCACGCCGATGTACGTCGGCAGAATGGCACGGGCAGGCAGAATCACGCACCTGTACGTGATCTGCCTCCCGCGGGTGGGGGGTCTGATCGGACCCCCCCCCCCCCCCCCGGTGCCAGAGGCGGCCAGCATTTCTTTGCGAGCGATTAGAGGTGAGGGGGAGCCATCCATTCGTGACCACCCCCTCCCGATCGCTCCCGGCGAATGAAAATCCTTGCCTCTGTAATGTAAACAGAGGAAGAGGAAGTGATGTCATCCCTCCTCGAGCCGGTCTTTTCGTTTTGGCGCCGAGGAGAGAAGACATCAATGTAAGTTACACCAACACTACACTTCCAGTAGAACACGCCAGGCACACTTTTCACCCCCCTGTACCCCCTGTCACACTGACACCAGTAGCAGTTTTTTTTTTTTTTTGCATTGGCGTCAGTTTGTGACAGTTATAAGTGTTAGGGCAGTTAGGATTAGCCCCCTTTAGGTCTGGGGTACCCCCCTAATAAAGGTTAACCCCTTGATCACCCCCCGTCGCCAGTGTCACTAAGCGATCGTTTTTCTGATCGCTGTATTAGTGTCGCTGGTGACGCTAGTTAGGGAGGTAAGTATATAGGTTCGCTGTCAGTGTTTTATAGTGACAGGGACCCCCTTTTCTACCTACTAAAGGTTTTAACCCTTTGATTGCCCCCTAGTTAACCCTTTCACCAGCGATCACCGTATAAGTGTTACGGGTGACGCTGGTTAGTTAGTTAGTTTGTTTTTTATAGTTTATTATAGTTTTAGGGCACCCGCCGTTTATTTCCTTATAAAGGTTTAACCCCCTAATTGCCCGGCAGTGATATAAGTTACGTTTTTAGGATCAGATAAGGTCTGCGTCGCCCCAGGCAGCGTCAGATTAGCGCCAGTACCGCTAACACCCACGCACGCAGCATATACCTCCCTTAGTGCTATAGTATCTGAACGGATCGATATCTGATCCGATCAGATCTATACTCCCCAGCAGTTTAGGGTTCCCATAAACGCAGTGTTAGCGGGATCAGCCCAGATACCTGCTAGCACCTGCATTTTGCCCCTCGGCCCAGCCCTGCCCAGCCCACCCAAGTGCAGTATCGATCGATCACTGTCACTTACAAAACACTAAGCACACATAACTGCAGCGTTCGCAGAGTCAGGCCTGATCTCTGCGATCGCTAACAGTTTTTTGGTAGCGTTTTGAATCAGTCGCTAACAGTCAGGAGCTTTTTTGCCTGTGAGTCTCACTAGTGTACCCCTAAATTTAGAGCCCAAAATGGCAAATTGAAGGTACACTAGTGAAGAGGCCTACACGTTTCTGAGCATGACAGATAGTGAAGAGGAAGTCACTCATCTGTCAGATTCAGGCTCAGAATACGATCCTGTAGAGGACAGCGGCTCCATGACAGATAGCTCTGACGACGGAGTTGTGGTCCCTGCTAAGGTCAGGCGTTACCAGACCCCAATCTTCTTCTTCTGTTCTTAAAGTGCAAGAACCGCAGGTCCCTCGTATGGAGCAGAGAAGTACTAGTGCCGCTATTCCTTCTGGTGAACTGGCAAGCACCAGCGGCCTAGTACACCCTGGTCGTATATACAGCACTGCAGTATCACGTGGTGACGTGGCGAGTCCCATAAGTGCAGTTCAAGCTGGCGAGGTGGCAAGCACTAGTAGTGTCCCGCTGCCACCAAGAAGACAATCACAGGCCCGTCGTGCCCTTCCTGCTGCATTCGCCAATCCGAATTGGGAGCCCACCACTTCTGCAGCACCCGTACTTCCCCCATTCACTGGCCAACCCGGAATTCAGGTGGAAACAGTTGATTTTACGCCACTGGATTTTTATTCGCTGTTTTTCACCGAAGATCTCTATAGATCTATTGTGGACCAAAGCAGTTTATACGCTGGTCAACACATCGCCGCTAATCCCCAGTCCTCCCTTGCCAGAGATTGGAGACCAATTACGGTCTCTGAATTTAAGATCTTTCTGGGCCTTTCCCTCAACATGGGCATTAATAAAAAGAATGAGTTGCAGTCATATTGGTCCACTGACCCAATTCACCATATGCCCTTGTTCTCTGCTTCCATGGCCAGGGCACGATACGAGCAGATTTTGCAGTTCATGCACTTCAAAGACAATGAACTCTGTCGTCCTCGTGGAGACCCTGGATACGATCGGCTCTACCAAATATGGCCCCTCGTAAACCACTTCAACCAACGTTTTGCAGACTTGTTTACTCCCCATCAAGTTGTCTGCGTTGATGAGTCCCTGATTAAATTTTCTGGCTGTTTGTCATTCAAACAGTACCTTCCCAGCAAGCGTGCCAAATACGGGGTCAAGATGTATAAGCTCTGTGACAGGGCCACAGGCTATACATGTAGATTTATGGTTTACGAGGGCAAAGATAGTCACGTAGAGCCGACAAACTGCCCTGACTACATAGGAAGCGCTGGCAAGATAGTGTGGGACTTGGTGTCACCCTTATTGGGAAAGGGGTACCATTTATATGTGGACAATTATTACACGAGCGTGCCACTTTTTAGTCACCTTTTTGATCATCAGATTGGAGCATGTGGCACCGTGCGACCTAATCGCCGGGGCTTTCCCCAGCGGCTTGTAGATTCCCGTCTTAGGCTGGGGGAGAGAGCCTGCTGCAGTGTAATAATTTGCTCGCTATGAAGTGGAGGGACAATAAAAATGTTTTCGTTCTTACCTCCCTTCATGCAGACACGACGGTCCAAATTACTACAGCGACTGGTGTTGTGGAGAAACCCCTCTGTGTCCACGAATATAACCAAAATATGGGAGGGGTGGACCTCAACGACCAGTTGTTGGCGCCGTACCTAGTTGCCCGTAAGGCCAGACGCTGGTACAAAAAAGTGTCTGTTTATTTATTTCAATTGGCTTTGCTGAACGCTCATGTGCTATACAAAGCTTCAGGACGGACTGGATCCTTCCTTAACCACTTGAGGTCCGGGCCATAGCCGAATGACGGCTACAGCGCGGACCTCAATCTCCGGGAGGACGTCATATGACGTTCTCCCCTATGCACGCGCGCGGTGTGCACGCTGTGATCACCGAGTCACGGAGACTCGGATGATCACAGATCCGAGTAAGGGGCCGTTCCCGGCCCCTCACCATGTGATCAGCTGTCAGCCAATGACAGCTGGTCACATGATGTAAACAAAAGCTCGGTGACCGGTTTCGTCCCTTTGACATAAGCCGATCACTGGCTTATGTCAAAAGGGACATCGGTCCCGAAGAGGAAGGAGGCACAGATGCCTCATCTGTGCCTCCAAGTGCCATCTGCCAGTGCCCACAAGTGCCACCTATCAATGCCCACAAGTGCCACCTATCAATGCCCACAAGTGCCACCTATCAATGCCCACAAGTGCCACCTATCAATGCCCACAAGTGCCACCTATCAGTGCCCACAAGTGCCACCTATCAGTGCCCACAAGTGCCACCTATCAGTGCCCACAAGTGCCACCTATCAGTGCCACCTAGCAGTGCTGCCATCAATCAGTGCCCAACACTGCCACCCATCAGTGCCCATAACTGCCACCCATCAGTGCCCATCACTGCCACCTATCCTAGCCCATCAGTGCTGCCTCATCAGCGTACATCAACGAAGGAGAAAAATTAACTGTTTGCAAAAATTGATAACAAAATATAAAAAAAAATATAATTTTTCAAAAAAAATTCTGTCTTTTTCAATTTTTTTAACAAAAAATAAAAACCGTAGAGGTGATCAAATACCATCAAAAGAAAGCTCTATTTGTTGGAAAAAAATGATAAAAATTTCATTTGGGTACCGTGTTGTATGACCGCGCAATTATCATTCAAAGTGCGACAGCGCTGAAAGCTGAAAATTGGTCTGGACAGGAGGGGGGTTTAAGTGCCCAGTAAGCAAGTGGTTAAATTCCAGGAAGAGATAGTCAGAGCCCTTCTGTATCCAGAGAGTGCTTCACCTCACCTTCCCCAACCAAGTGCAGTAAGCCGGCTGCATGAGAGGCATTTTCCTTATGCCCTCCCGAGTACCCCTACCCAAAGAGCCCCCCAAAAAAGATGTTGTGTCTGTAGCAAGCGCGGATTTAGGCGTGACACCCGGTATTATTGTCCCTCCTATTCTGACAATCCTGGTCTATGCATTGGTGAATGTTTTGAACGCTACCATACACTAGTTGAGTTTTAGCGTAGGGTACAGCATTGCACAGACTAGGACACACTTTCACAGGGTCTCCCAAGATGCCATCGCATTTTGAGACCCCCAAACCTGGTACCAGTTACAAAAAAGTTAGTTACTAAAAAAAAGTGTAATAAATAAATAATATATAAAATAAAAAAAACAAAAATAGTTGTCGTTTTATTGTTCTCTCTCTCTCTCTATTGTTCTGCTCTTTTTTACTGTATTCTATTCTGCAATGTTTTATTGTTATTATGTTTTACCATGTTTGCTTTTCAGATATGCAATTTTTTTATACTTTACTGTTTACTGTGTTTTGTTGGTAACCATTTTTTTGTTTTCAGGTACGCCATTCAGCTGCAGAGCGGATTTATTTATCTTGACAGCAACAGCGTTTGCTCCCACGATATATAAAGCCGTGACTCCAGCGATGTCGGAGGTGATTTCAGCCCCACAGTTACATACTTCAGCATATATGCCGAAGCGTAGGGGCAGCAGTGGGTGGAGGAGCGATTTGCTCCTGCCTTTTGTGGGAGGATGCCCCAATGCTTCGGCATATATATATTTTAGGCACAGGTTGCGTTAAATGTTTTATTTTTTACTATGTTTTTTTTGGATTTGCTTTGCAGGTATGGTAAGTCTTACTGTTATACTGTAATGTTACTTTGTTTTATTGTTGACCATCATTTGCTTAGCAGGTACGCCATTCAGTTGCAGCACGGATTTATTTATCTTGACAGCAACAGAGTTTGCTCCCATGATACATAAAGCCGTGACTCCAGCGCTGTCGGAGGTGATTTCACCACCACAGTTACATACTTCAGCATATATGCCGAAGTGTGGGGGCAGCAGAGGGCAGAGGAGCGATTTGCTCCTAACTTTTGCGGGAGGATGCCCCCATGCTTCGGCATTTATATACGGTGCATGTATGCCCATCATTAGAAGTGGGTGGATGAAGGGAGGTATTCTAATGGTGGGCATACCCACCGATCAATATCTTTTTTTCGTTCAGCCCACAGGCTGCATGAAAATTAAGTTTACAATATATGCCCAACAAGGACCAGCAACATACTGGTATGTTGCTGGACTTTGAGTGGTTATAGCAGAATGATGCCTGCAGGTTTAGGTATCATCTTGGTATCATTCTTTTCAGCCAGCGGTTAGCTTTCATGTAAAAGCAATCCTAGCGGCTAATTAGCCTCTAGACTGCTTTTACAAGCAGTGGGAGGGAATCCCCCCCACCGTCTTCCATGTTTTTCGCTGGCTCTCCTGTCCCAACAGGGAACCTGAGAATGCAGCCGGTGATTCAGCCAGTTGACCATAGAGGTGATAAGAGAACTGAGTGGCTCCAAACATCTCTATGGCCTAAGAAACCGGAAGCTACGAGCATTTCATGACTTAGATTTCGCCGGATGTAAACAGCGCCATTGGGAAATTGGGAAAGCATTTTATCACACCGATCTTGGTGTGGTCAGATGCTTTGAGGGCAGAGGAGAGATCTAGGGTCTACTAGACCCCAGTTTTTTCAAAAAAAGAGTACCTGTCACTACCTATTGCTATCATAGGGGATATTTACATTCCCTGAGATAACAATAAAAATGATTAAAAAAAAAAAAAAAACAGAGTTAGGTACCTGGTAACTCTTTTTCTAAGAAGTCTTCCAGGGCAGCATCCGAGAGATAGGCTCCTCCTCCCTAAAACAGGAAACACATTAGTCCACCATTATAAATTTCACACTCTTACCTGTGTGCCTCAGTTATGTTAAAGCACCGAAGGAATTCCCTGTAAGCTGCAAGCTCCCCCTCTGTACCTGGTTTTTGTTGTTTCAAGGGTGGGAACTAGTGCTGCCCTGGAAGACTTCTTAGAAAAAGAGTTACCAGGTACCTAACTCTGTTTTCTCGAATCGTCTTCCAGGGCAGCATCCGAGAGGATATATCAAGCAATACTTACTAGGGTGGGGTTAGAGACTGGAGCACTTTACGACCAAATGCTTGGTCTTGGTCAGACAGCTGGTCTATGCGGTAGTGCTTAGCGAAAGTACTGAAGCTCGACCATGTCGCTGCCCTGCAGATCTGCTCCGGAGTTGCCCCTGCTTTCTCTGCGGCCGAGGTTGCCCAGGCTCTAGTTGAGTGCGCTCTGATTTCACTAGGTGGAGTGAGATTCTGTGCCTTATAGGTAATCTGTATGGCCATCCTTATCCATCTGCTGATGGTGCTTTTTGAAGCTTGTTTCCCTCTGTTGATTCCTGCATAGAGGATGAAGAGGGAGGTCGTTCTACGCCATTCTTTTGTTCTTTCGAGATACGCTATGAGCGTGTTCCTTACCTCAAGTTTGCTGTAAATGTTTCTTTTCCTACTATCCATGGTTGTTGGAAGTGAGGGTATGACGATGTTTTGGGTTCTGTGAAATGTAGAAGAGACCTTGGGTAGAAAGGCCGGATCTGGAGAGAGAATTATCTTGTCCAGATGTATTAGACAGTATGGTTCTATTGAAGATAGAGCTTGGATCTCACTCACTCTTCTGGCGGATACTAAGGCCAGAAGGAGCGCAGTTTTTAACGTGAGGTTTTTGTCTGAGCTGTCCTCGATAGGTTCAAACGGAGGGGAAAGAAAGCCCTTAAGTACTGTGCCCATGTCCCAGGTGGGAGTTTTGTACAATTTGGCTGGTTTGGATCTTTTAAGAGCTATGAGGAATCGTCTTATCAGCGGGTCTTCCGCTAGTCTAGTATCCATGACCGAGGAAAGTGCTGCAACTTGTACTTTCAGGGTACTTGGTGATATGTTTTTGTCTGCACCATCTTGTAGGAAGTCCAAAACTATTGGAATTATCCCACCGTTGGAGATTGGTCTGTCTTCGTACCAAGAAACAAATTTTTTCCTTATTTTCTCATAGATGGCTCTCGTTACCGGCTTTCTGCTGTTTAAGATGGTGTTGATTACTCTGTCTGACAGGCCTTTGTTCTGGAGTTTTACCCTCTCAGTAACCAAGCCGAGAGCTTCAAGATTTTGTGGTTCGGATGGTTGACTGGGCCTTGTGACAGTAGATCCGGGCGGTCCGTCAGTGTCAGCTGAGGTTGTATGCTGAGATTTTTTAAATGACTGAACCATGCTCTCTGGGGCCAGTGTGGTGCTATTAGTATCACTGTTGTTTTCTCTGCCTTGATTTTTTGGATTACTTTTGGGATTATGGCAGTTGGAGGGAATGCATAGCACAGATGCCATTTCCAGTTTTGGTTGAAAGCATCCACCCCGCTGTTGCCATCTGTAGGGTCCAGGGAGAAAAATATCGGAGATTTTGCGTTCGCCCTGGGAGCAAATAGGTCTACTTCGGGTATTCCCCACTTCTGGGTGATTTGAGTGAAGGTTGTTTGGTTTAGCGACCATTCCGTGTGTTTTATCGTTTTCCGGCTCAGGAAATCTGCCACTGTATTGTCTGTTCCTTTTAGATGAATACCGGATATCGATCTTATGTTCACTTCTGTCCACAGTAGGATAGATTGTGTCAGTCTCATCAGTTTTTGGGATTTTGTGCCCCCTTGTCTGTTTAGGTATGCGACTGTCGTTGCGTTGTCTGATTGTATCTTTACATCCTTCCCCTGTAATGCTGGCTTGAAGGTTTTTAGCGCTTCCCCCACAGCTTTCAGCTCTCTCAAGTTTGAGGAGGCTCGTGCCCATTTGGGTGTCCATTTCCCTTGCGAGAACCGCCCTTCCATGTGGGCTCCTCATCCTAGGGCGCTTGCATCGGTGGTGATGCTGACTGGATTGACTTGAGCCCATCTGCGCCCCTCGATGACCCGAAGTGGGTTGAGCCACCAGTAGAGTGTTTGTTTGACTGTGGCGGGGACGGGAATGGATTTTTCTAGGGATGCTTGCCTGCCATCCCATTGGGACAGAATGTAGTTCTGTAAGGGTCGCATGTGAATTTGTGCCCAGGTGATGGCTGGAATGGAAGACGTCATCAGTCCTAGTACGGACATTCCGTGCCTGATCGTTGTGGAATGGTTCCTTAGCAGGGACGTAATTGCTTGTGTCATTTTTACGTCTTTTTCCTTTGTTAGGAAAATTTTTGACAGTCTGGAGTCCAGCACGTATCCCAGGTACACTACTCTCTGGCTTGGGATCATTTGCGATTTCTCTGCGTTTATTAACCATCCCAGGTTTTGCAGATAGATCATACTCTTGCGCAGGTTGTTTTCTAGGATTGCTGCTGAGTCCGCAAAGAACAGGAGGTCGTCTAAGTATGGTATTATTCCAATACCCTCCTGTCTTAGACCTTTTAGCGCTTCCGCCATTATTTTTGAGAATATTCTTGGAACTGAGGAGATTCCGAAGGGGAGAGCTGTGTACTGTAGGTGCAGCGTAGCTGCTGGCCCCTGGATTGCGAACCTTAGAAACTTTTGGTGATCCTTCCTTATGGGGACATGTAGGTAGGCATCCTGTAAGTCTAGTGTTGCCATGAATGTCTCCTGCGGTAGGATGTTCCTGATTGAATAGATAGATTCCATTCTGAATCTCTTGTATCTTATTCCTCGGTTGAGTGGTTTGAGGTTTAGTATCAGCCTTAGTTTGCCTGATGGTTTTCTTTTTGCGAAGATGTGTGAGTAGAAGCCCTTCTGTTCCTCCTCTTGGGGAACGTGACAAATCACCTTCTGATCTAATAGTTTCTGTAGGGATTCTAGAAACACCTTTGCTTGATTGCTGTCCTTGGGTAGCATGGTCGCTAAGTATTTGGTTGGGGGGCGGTTGGAGAATTCTATTGCGTAACCGTCCGCTATGGTGCGCAGTATGAATTTGTTTTCTGTTATCTCCTCCCATTGGTGGGAGAAAGTCGCCAATCTGCCCCCCACCTGAAGGCAGTCATTGTTTTTTGTTCTTTTGGGTATTAGGCTTGAGGATGAATTCACCTTTGCCTTTCTTGTTTTGTTGACCCCAGTGCTTTTTTGCCCCTGGCTTATTGAATTTCTTGAAATGCCGAAAGGGCGCCTTCCCTTGTCTCTTCTTGGTTTGAGGGAACCCCTTATTTTTTGCTGCAGTCCTATCCAGGACTGTTTCTAGTTCGGGACCAAACAGTAGGTCTCCAGTGAATGGTATGCCACATAAACGGTTCTTGGAAGGTGCATCCCCCCCCCAGGATTTTAACCACAGGGCTCTGCGGGCCGAGTTTAGTAGTGCCGTGGTCCTAGAGGATATTCTGACAGTTTCTGCTGAAGCATCTGCCAAGAAAGCTGCCGCTCTAGTTAGTGTGGGGATGGTTTTAATTAGTTCCTCCCTGGGTGTGTCGTTCTCCAATAGATCTTGCAGCTGGGTTAGCCAGATTAGCAAGGTTCGGGCTGTGCAGGTGGAAGCAATAGCCGGATTTAGGTTTGCCGCCCCTGCTTCCCATGCCCTTTTCAGGAGAGCTTCTATTTTCTTGTCCATGGGGTCGCTGAGGGTACCTGCGTCATCAAAAGCCAAGTCCGATTTGTTCGTGATTTTTGCCAGAGAGGCATCCACCTTGGGGCATTTAGCCCAGGTTTTGGTGTCTGCTTCCGCAAACGGGTATCTGCGTTTGATTGTGGCGGGGATGAAAAGCTTTTTCTCTGGGTCTTCCCATTCCTTTTTGACTATGTCTTTAAGTGTTTGGTGTACCGGGAACGTTCTTGGCTTCTTGGGCTGGAGCCCTTTGTACATTCTGTCATGCATAGTGAGTTCTGCGGTTTTCTGTTCTTTAATGCCTAGAGTGTCAGTGATGGCTTTGAGAAGACTGTCTGTGTCCTCAGAAGGAAACAGGTTGCAGTCTGTCGTGTCATCTTCCTCCTCTGAGTCTGAACAGATACCGTCTTCTGATTCAGATTGTTCAGATTCATCTGAATCCACCTCTTGTTCTGCCTGTACCTTGTTCTCCCTTGGAATGTGTGTTCCGCTGGTAGATGGGATACTGGCCTGAGCGACACTTGCTGGCGTTTCTAATTTCTCTATAGCAGAGCGTAGTGGTGCCATGGTGCTCTGAATTTCTTTCTTAAAAGAATTGAGCAGGTCTTTCAAAAATCCCTGTGATTCTTTTGCCACCATTTTGTCTAAGCATTTCTGACACAGGGGCTTTTTCCAATCTGGGGAAAGCCTGTGGCTGCATGAGGCACATGTTTTGCCTTTAGCCTTCCTTTCCTCAGGGGTCTTTGCCTGCAAGCGAGCATAGAGAACAAAAAAACCCCGTGAGTTTAGGTGGTCAAAGGAACTGCCTGTAGATAGGCAGTAAAGAGGTTAAGACAGAGATAATTCAAGAATATTCTGGCTTACCTTGGAGCTGTCCTGATTTGCAGGATCTGCAGGGCAGGGTGGGGAAGCGTCAGACATGATCAGCCACCAGGATCCTCTGCTTAGAGGCCTTTTTATCTGCTTCCTGCATAAGCTCCGGCCCCGCCCCCGGCTGACCCCGTGCAGGTTGGTGGACACACCTGCACATGCCGCTGTATTGTAGAGTAACTGTGCTGGTAGTGAAGGGTAGCATTGAACAAATTTGCTATTTGTATTCTGTTTTTTTTTTTTTTTTTTTTTTTTTTTTTTGAACTTCCCGCCCCTAGGTGTCCCTGCTCTATCTCCGTAGTAGATAGACTACGGGAAAATTGCCGCCAACCCGGAAGCGGAACTTCCTCGGCGCCATCTTGGTACACCCCCGACTTCCTGTAGCGGCCTGTGGCGGTGAGGACGCTGCTGCGCCGCCCGGAGAGCGGTGGATTCGTTTGGGGGGACAGCCGCAGCCACCAGGGACCTAATTTAGAAGGTGCAAAACCCTCCCTGCTAGACCCTCTGCTGCTGAGGTTTTCGTCAGCGGTCGGCGGCGGCGGGGGGGGGGGGCGCCCATCTATGCATGTATCCATCCCCCCTGGCGGGCTCCAGATTCTGCGGAAAGCCAGAGGGGGGTGCTTGCGGAAGCATACACAGGCCTAACAGCGGCATGGGGTGGGGATGACAGAGTCCTCCTGCAGCCTGGGGGGGGGATGATTGCAGACCCCTCAGTAGGGGCGAAATCTCAGGCTTTGAGCAATGTTGCCCAGTGCTGCGCCTGCTCGCCCTCCCAAAGCCCCTTGGGCTGTATGGGATGCTGGCAGGGGGTCTCCTGCAACAAGCACAGAGACAGGTGAAAATAAAATAACAAACGTTCTTGCAGCTCCTGTGGGTCCGGAGGAAACACAAACAACTGAGGCACACAGGTAAGAGTGTGAAATTTATAATGGTGGACTAATGTGTTTCCTGTTTTAGGGAGGAGGAGCCTATCTCTCGGATGCTGCCCTGGAAGACGATTCGAGAAAATAAGCTAAAAAAGCAAAAGCACCCCTGCCCCCCCCTGCTCTCGCGCAAAGGCGAATGCAAGCGTCGGTCTGGCGACAAATGTAAACAGCAATTGCACCATGCATGTGAGGTGTCACCGCGAACGTCAGATCGAGGGCAGTAATTTTAGCTGTAGACCTCCTCTGCAAATCTAAAGCGGTAACCTGTAAAGGCTTTTCAAGGCTTTGAAAAATGTATTTAGTTTGTCGCCACTGCACGTTTGTGCGCAATTTTAAAGCATGTCATGTTTAGTATCCATGTACTCGGCCTAAGATCATCTTTTTTATTTCATCAAACATTTGGGCAATATAGTGTGTTTTAGTACATTAAAATTTTTAAAAAGTGTGTTTTTTCCCAAAAAAATGCGTTTGAAAAATCGCTGCGCAAATCCTGCGTGAAAAAAAAAATTGAACAGCCACAATTTAAATCTGTAGGGCATTTGCTTTAAAAAAAAATATATAATGTTTGGGGGGGTTCAAAGTAATTTTCTTGCAAAAAAAAATTATTTTTTCATGTAAACAAAAAAGTGTCAGAAAGGGCTTTGTCTTCAAGTGGTTAGAAGAGTGGGTGATGTGTGACATAAGCTTCTAAATGTTGTGCATAAAATGCCAGGACAGTTCAACCCCCCCCCCCCCCCCCCAAATGACCCCATTTTGGAAAGTAGACACCCCAAGCTATTTGCTGAGAGGCATGTAGAGTCCATGGAATATTTTATATTGTGACACAAGTTGCGGGAAAAAGACACATTTTTTTTTTTTTTTCTTTGCACAAAGTTGTCACTAAATGATATATTGCTCAAACATGCCATGGGAATATGTGAAATTACACCCCAAAATACATTCTGTTGCTTCTCCTGAGTACGGGGATACCACGTGTGTGAGACTTTTTGGGAGCCTAGCCGCGTACGGGACCCCGAAAACCAAGCACCGCCTTCAGGCTTTCTAAGGGCGTAAATTTGATTTCACTCTTCACTGCCTATCACAGTTTCGGAGGCCATGGAATGCCCAGGTGGAACAAAACCCCCCCAAATGACCCCATTTTGGAAAGTAGACACCCCAAGCTATTTGCTGAGAGGTATAGTGAGTATTCTGCAGACCTCGCTTTTTGTCACAAAGTTTTGAAAATTGAAAAAAGAAAAAAAAAATGTTTTTCTTGTCTTTCTTCATTTTCAAAAACAAATGAGAGCTGCAAAATACTCAACATGCATCTCAGCAAATAGCTTGGGGTGTCTACTTTCCAAAATGGGGTCATTTGGGGGGGGTTTGTGCCATCTTGGCATTTTATGGCCTTCAAAACTGATAGGTAGTGAGGAGTGAAATCAAAAATTTACGCCCTTAGAAATCCTGAAGGTGGTGCTTGGTTTTCGGGGCCCCGTATGCGGCTACTCTCCCAAAAAGTCCCACACATGTGGTATCCCCATACTCAGGAGAAGCAGCTAAATGTATTTTGGGGTGCAATTCCACATATGCCCATGGCCTGTGTGAGCAATATATCATTTAGTAACAACTTTTTGTAAATTTTTTTTTGTCATTATTCAATCACTTGGGACAAAAAAAAAAATGAATATTCAATGGGCTAAACATGCCTCTCAGCAATTTCTTTGGGGTGTCTACTTTCCAAAATGGGGTCATTTGTGGGGGTTTTGTACTGCCCTGCCATTTTAGCACCTCAAGAAATGACATAGGCAGTCATAAATTAAAGGCTGTGTAAATTCCAGAAAATGTACCCTAGTTTGTAGGCGCTATAACTTTTGCGCAAACCAATAAATATACGCTTATTGACATTTTTTTTACCAAAGACATGTGGCCGAATACATTTTGGCCTAAATGTATGACTAAAATTGAGTTTATTGGATTTTTTTTTTATAACAAAAAGTAGAAAATATTTTTTTTCAAAATTTTCGGTCTTTTTCCGTTTATAGCGCAAAAAATAAAAACGGCAGAGGTGATCAAATACCATCAAAAGAAAGCTCTATTTGTGGGAAGAAAAGGACGCAAATTTCGTTTGGGTACAGCATTGCATGACCGCGCAATTAGCAGTTAAAGCGACGCAGTGCCAAATTGTAAAAAGTGCTCTGGTCAGGAAGGGGGTAAATCCTTCTGGGGCTGAAGTGGTTATATAATCAATTGCATTTTACATGGTTAAAAAAAAGCCCTACACAGTTAACAAGTGCTGAAATATTTGCCCACTTGTCTGCGCCTCGATAAGCAGGAAATGGTTGCTATTGCAATCTCAAGTGAAAACGAGGCTTGGCTGCAACATAAATGAGCATGTGCGAGATAACAGCAGAGAAAGACAGGAAGGGCGGAAGTAATCTACACTGCAGCCTCGGAAGACAGTAGCTGAGATGGCGCTGGCTGCTATAAGGAACCATGATTTTACAACCGCCTGGGAAAACAGTAAAATCTGAAGGGGCAAAAGATTAATGCAAAATGTTATGGGAAGCTGTAGCAGACTGGTTTTATTAAGGAGCATTTGAGGTGCTGAGTTTACTTCCTCTTTAACTCTTTAATACCATCTGAGGAGTTTTCACTTAAATATGCATCGGTGGATCAAGCAATTCAGTGTATCATTGGGGCAGGTGAGGGCACTTGGCTGTCCAAAGCCGACATCGCAGACGCCTTTAAACTTCTTCCAATTCTGCCATCACTCTGGCAGTGGCATGGTATTAAGTAGAGCAGGGGTCTCAAACTGGCGGCCCTCCAGCTGTTGCGAAACTACAAATCCCATCATGTCTCTGCCTGTGGGAGTCATGCTTGTAACTGTCAGCCTTGCAATGCCTTATGGGACTTGTAGTTTCGCAACAACTGGAGGGCCGCCAGTTTGAGACCCCTGAAGTAGAGGGAGTTTTATTATTTTGCCACCAAACTTACCTTTGGCTCTAAGAGTAGTCCCTGGCTGTTTGATTGCTTCGCACAAGCACTAAGTTGGATCTTCACACACAGAGAGCGTTGTCCAGAAAGTGATCCACTATTTGGACAATTTTATCCTCACTGAGAGTGATGATCAGGCACCCTTTGACCTTCAAAAACTGACATCAGTTCTTGCGCCTTTAGACATCCCACTGGCAGTCAAGAAAATAGAAGACCCAGTTACTAGATTCGCCTTCCTGGGGATCGTGCTTGATACTCAGTCCATGCAGGCCAGTCTTCCCACAGACAAACTGGTAAGGATCAGTGAATGTATACATGCGTTCACGATCTCCCAAGTTTGTACCAGGGTTGAATTACAGTCTCTGCTGGGAATGCTGAATTTCGCAATGACGATCATCCCCCAGGGGAGGTCTTTCATTTCTAGGTTATTGTCTTTGTTACCTTCAGCTCCCAACTCTGATACTTGTGTCAGATTAGATCCTTCCGCTTTGTCAGATCTGCACATGTGGGACGAGTTCCTGCAACATTGGAATGGTGTTACCATGTTTATCCCTGCAGGGTCAGGGTTTTCCCCTCAGGTTTTTACAGATGCAGCGGCCACAAAGGGCTATGAGGCTTTTTGTGGCTCACACTGGCTGGCGGGGCCTTAGCCAGACTAGGTTTTGTCCATTCCAGGTTTCTTAGAGACGTTAGCCTTGTTCGAAATCTACCCCATTGTTGCGGCAGCACAGGTGTGGGGTCATTTGTGGGCAGGTCAGACTGTTTTTTTCCACGGATAATCAAGCCACGGCAGAGATAGTCAACAAGGGCAGATCTAGGTCTTTACTTATGTCTTTTGTGTGTAGGCTCATTTGGCTCTCCCTCCGCATACACTGCAGATTCATCAATGGTGTAGACAATGTAGCAGCAGATGCACTGTCCCGGTTTAATTACTCACTGTTTTTCCAGCAGGTCCCAGACGCCGATGCTGGCGCCACTTCAGCCCCACACTTTCCTCAATTAATGATGGACTAGATACCCACTGGGCCGCCGCGACAGCTTTGATTGACAAATTGTTGTCAGTGAACACCAGGAAGGCGTACATCACAGCCTGGAATGTTTTCCAGACCTTCCAGGCCCCGTATCCTGAGGTTGATGGCTGCAGCGTTCAGTATTTACTAGCGTTCGCTGCCTTTTGCCACTCTCAGCTTAAGCTGGCCCATGGCACCATTAGGACATATTTAGCAGGCATTCAGCACTTTGTCTTTACGGGACCCCAGCAGGCCATCCATTTTTTTCAGCACACCTCATTAAAGCTACCCTCAAAGGGATTCAGAACAGTAGCCCTCCTGCAGTAGCTAGCAGGCTGCCCATCACGGGGCAGATATTCCGGGGCATGTCTGATTTACTTGCCAGGTCTCCCTTTGGGTTGCTGCCAGCTATGCATCTGACATTTTATGGTTTCTTGAGGCCTGGGGAGTTTACTTTTCCTGGGCTAGGATCCAGTATTCCTTTGACTTTCAGTTGCGTCTGCATACTTGCAAGACTAGCAGCTCGGAGTCGGCACCGTCATTAGGTTTTTAAAGACCAACAAAGCATGGTGCTCTGTTTTGGTCTTAGACCAGCTTGTAAGGGCTACAGCAGACAGGCCTAGGCACAGTCCACTATTGCCCTTCCCTAGTGCTCCCCTCTCTACAGCTCAGTTCATGCATCATTGCCGCACCCTTCTAGTCAATTTGGGTTTGGACCCCATGGCGTATTCAGGCCATCCTTTCAGAATTGGTGCAGCTTCTCGCCAAGGGGTCCTGGTTCATGTGATCAAAAAATTAGGTAGACGGAAGTCATTTTGCTTCTCTAGATATATCCCTGATCCTCTGGTCGAGATGTCACAGGCGTTTGTTGTTTTGACTGATTGATTGCTACAATTCAGTTTTGCAATACATTTTTGATAGCTTCATCCTACTGTCTTTATTTTTGCCCCCTTTTAGGCATGCTGACCACGGCACACCCTGGGTCTATTTTTCATAGCTTCTTCCTTTCCTAAAACAATCCATAAGGAGACTCTGAGTACAAAGATATTCGTTTATAGGTGCAGAAAATAATATACCTGCAATTTGAGATTTTCCAGTTTCTGACGCATATATCACAAATCCCCTTTAAAAGAGGTACACTATGTTGTTTATTTGGTGCAGGCCAAGTGCGCATTGCATGTGCACCAAAAAGGTAAATTAAAAAAAAAAAAAAAAAAAAAAAAAAAGGAAAAAAAAAAAGAAAGAATAGGAATTCCTTAAAGTGGTTGTAAATCTTCAAGTCTTTTCACCCTAAAGCATTCTACACAAAAGTGGATGTAAACCCTCACATACAGTTGTGCTCATAAGTTTACATACCCACAACAACTTTTTTCACTCATGGTTAGCGTTTGGCTGAAGCCATTTATTATCAAATCAACTGCGTTTACTCTTTTTAAATCATAATGAAAACATATCCCAGTTCTTAATACCGTGTATTGTCCCCTTTAACATCAATGACAGCTTGAAGTCTTTTGTGGTATTTGTGGATGATGCTCTTTATCTTGTCAGATGGTAAAGCTGCCCATTCCTCTTGGCAAAAAGCCTCCAGTTCCTGTAATTTCTTGGGCTGTCTTGCATGAATTGCACGTTTGAGATATCCCCAGCATGGCTCAATGATATTTTGGTCAGGAGACTGAGATGGCCACTCCAGAAAGCGACTTTGTGGGGGCATTCGATGAAAAGGAGCAGTCTAAAGCACCAGCGGGGCATTCCAGCAGGGCTGCTCTGTGCAAAACTATTGCATTGCACAGAACAAGTATAGGCATGTTTGTTTTTTTTAATTAAAAAAAACCCAAACAAACAAAAAACACACACATGAACAAACACACGAGGGTTTACAACCCCTTTAAATTCCTGTAAATTCCAAGAGTACAGGACAGAACACAGTATTCATAGACCATGTGTTATGTGCAGGACTACAATCACCTGAAGGTAGTCTGCATTTAATTCATGGTCTATGAATACAAGTTCTGTACTTTCCGATTTAAATAAAATTCTTTAATCCAGCCTCCCTCAACACGGAGGAACCCTTAAAACAAAAACATTCCATTCTAAAGCTGGGGAAACACCATTCGTTTTGTTTTTTGCAAAAAACAAAACAAAAAACCCCCCAAAAAACTGTCTGCTCCAGTCTGAGACACTGTACTAACTATGCAAGGCTAATACAGCGATCTCCCGTGCTAAGCTGTTGCGTTTGACAGGGGAACGCCCCCGATGCGCCACCCCCCCCCCCACCCCCACAATCCGATTAGCACTCTCTGCCATTGGCAGCGCTGATCGGAAGTCGAACGGCTGCTGGTTTTCCAGCATGCACGTCCAACAAATGACGAACATACACACGGACAGAATGTTGGCCAGTATTTTTTTGCATCAGCAAATGTCTCCAGACATTCTACCTGTGTGTATGGGGCTTAAGGGAGCCCCTGCTAATAAGGACTATCTACAGCTCTTGGTACATTAGCATGAGGGTTAATGGGAAGAGTGATCCTCATTTGTGATCAATGGGAACCCCCTGCCCTTACAGATAGCTAAAAAGATTGTTTTTAATAGTTACTTAACTGGGAGGCAGAAATTGCTAAAGGAACCCCTATAAACCTTTGGGGGGGGGGGGGGGCTAGAAAGGCTGGTTTAATCAGGCCCACTGTCTGAAGCTTAATGACACCATTGACAGATCTAAAACCTATGGAACCATTGTAAGAAGAGATGTACACCAAGTTAAGAGAAAATGCCTTAAAGGCCAGTAGCATCTCTGGGAACAGCTATGAAAAAGGCATGGACTGGAAGTTCTCCTGAATATCTTCATAAACTGAAAACTAGAAGGCTGAAGTTTTGCAGTGCTGTGATGGAGGATTCTTTGGTGAATGTAATAAATAGGATAGTTGAACGAAATCAAACAAAAGTTATGACATAGTCAGTGTATAAAGACTATAAATTGTGATCAATTTAATGTTGCCTTGGTGAATAACGCCTACTTGTGACACTAGTGTATGCCAGTGATGAATACTTATACTTACCTATCAAATGTGTATCTTCAGCACGATCAAAATAATATGAAAAGGAATAAAAGAAGAGAGCAGCCACTTCCGTAGCATGATTCACTTTGCCCTTAAGCATTTCTCCTACTCTTCTATAGCATGATTCATATACAGAAGTCTCTGCAGAAGAAAAAAAAAAAAAAAAAAAAAAAAAACACAATCATGGTACAGTAAAAGTACCTTTAACTTGTAATAAGATAAATATTAGAGAGATTTCCCCAACTTGCACTGCAGTAATGAAAGTATAAGAGATATAGTCCATATCATACACTTGGAAATAATAAGGTTGGTTCACACTTACCACCCTTCTCTCCTTTCACTTTATAAGTGATTCCAGCATGTTCAAATTTTGTCATATAGCCAGGCGTCACACAGGGAGTCACCAGCTCTTCTCCAGACTGCACTGAGGGACAAAAAGGCACAGAGACATGAAATTACACATTTACACTATGGAAATGAAGAAGGTTACAGACATACAATGCATCGATTGATCGATTATGGTAGCAGGTTGGGGCAGACATCAAGTCAGTAAGCCATATTTCTGTTCCAAGCTAAAATTTCAGTCTGCCTTTGGTTTCTATATAATAATGCATCAACTTTCACCTCTGTTAAAGATTTTTTCTTATTCTTAATAACAGAGGTGTCAAACTCAATTTTATTGCGGGTCACATTAGCATTATGGTTGCCCTCTAAGGACCAGCTGTATCTAAGATTATATATACCGCATTTATCGGGGTATAACACGCACTCCAATTTAGGAGGGAATTTTAAGGGAAAAAAAACTTACATTTAAATGCCCATCATTGCAGCCTTCTCAGTGCAGCCTTGCCCCAGTGCAGCCTTGTCAGTGCAGCCTTCCCCAATGTCCAGTGCAGCCTTGCCCCAGTGCAGCCTTGCAGCTCGCTGAGCTTCAAAATCACCGACCACGATTTGAAAATGGCGCTGCCGGCGCCAAAATACACTGAGCCGGTCCTCGGCTCTTCTCGGCGGCTCTCGTTCACTTTCGGCTCCACTCGTAGTCCCGCCCGGGATGGGCGTGACTGTAAGCGGAGCTATCCGAACCTAGCCAAGTACACTTGGCTAGGTTCGGGCGGCGCTCGAGTGAAGCCGAAAGTGGCCGAGAACCGGCACTGTGTATTTTGGCGCCGGCGGCGCCATTTTCAAATCGCGGTCGGCGATTTTTTTGATCTTTCAGCTCAGGATCGCAGGGGATCGGCGTATAACACGCACCAGCGATTTTCCCCTGATTTTAAAGGGGAAAAAGTGCGTGTTATACGCCGATAAATATGGTAATAATTTAGGGATTTTATCTCAGGAGAACAGGTGCAGGAACTCGGCAACACCCCAAACTGAACTGCGTCGAACAGTGGGTGTGAGAGGATCTTAAAGGGGCAATAAATACCAGGAGTGCATTATGTGCTGAGTTCAGGGGTGCTCTATGTACAGAGTGCAGTTTCATGAGTGCCCTCTGCGTTATGTACAAAATTCAGAGGTGCGCTATTTACAGAGTGCAGGGTTCAGGGGTGGCTTCTGTGTTTACAAGCAACAGTGGTGAGCAAGAAGCAGAGGGCGAAAGTTGGGGGTGGAAAAAAAAAAAAAAAGCCCTGGGCACGAGAGGCCACGTGAAATGGCCAGGCGGGCCAGATCTGGCCTGCAGGCCTTGTGTTTGACACATGCGCTTTATAATACTAGTTGATCTTATCAGTTCACACATCTACTTTTTAGCTTTGGTTTTGGGATTGCAACACTGCCTTTACCCAAGAAAATGACAGTTCCTCTTCACACTGTTTGCCCTCTCTAGTCAATTAGATATTCATGAATGACCCATTCACTTAGGACTTTTCCTCATTGTTTCATGTATATCTAACTATCTGCGAAGGGCTGAGGCAGTGCCTCAATTTGGCCTTCATGAACAATGCTGACTTGGAAACTGGCACGTGCCACTTCCAGCAACAATGCAAGATCTGCTGAGTCTCCAGACCACTGGCAACACAACGTTGGAAAATCCTGAGGATCTAAAACAGTAAAGTATTTGGTGATTTTGTTATTTGGAACATTGAAGTCTGTAAAACATTGTTACAGTATAAGTTACATTAGCCTGTTTGCAGAGGATAACCTTTATAACCACTTTAAATAAAAAATCTAAAGCAGAAATAAACCTAACTTTTAGAAAACTGAGCAGGCCGCTCTTTATTGCAGAAGAGACATGCTACGCAAGTCACTTCTGCAATAATACGCACTTACCTGCCTACTTTCAGTTTTCTACTGAATGTACACTGAGCTGTGCATGAGCAAGTCAGCGTGCATTCCTGATTATGACCAAGCGAATTCCAATTATTGAAACACGTTAATCTCTACTAGGTCTGCATTGATGTCATGATGACTACGATGTTGTCTGATGATTTTTATCTTCAATAAAGTCTTCACTTTTGCTTCAAACCTGTGAGTGCGGTCAAACCTTTTCCTGTTCCTGTGGCTCCTATCCAGATTGCGGCCTGGACCTGCACCGTGAGGTTGAAGCGTGGGATTGCTCTCACCTGGAGCAGCTTGGCTTTGCTTTCTACCAGCGTGCATTCCTGACACAATCCGGCTGTGCCAAAATGACTGACTCCCCTATGCTTATCATCCCCAGCTGACGAAATCAAGAGGATAAGAACCCAGCACCTAGAGGAAAGATGACCGTTGCTAGCAAAGGATGTAACCTTTGCATTGCTGGAAGAGTTTAGTTTATTGGGGAGTTTAGTTCTGCTTTAAGATATCAGCGCCATACCTGTCTTCTGTCTAACATGTATCAGTCTCCATGTGAGCAGGACTGTCACCAAAGTGGTAGTAGTGCAATACAAAGAATAACCTAAAACATGAAGCCAAGCGTGACCAATACTTGAGACCTGACCTCATTAAGCAAAATGGCACAGGTTATAGTCTGAGTTTGCAATTCCCAAGACCTTATACAAAGATCTAATACTTACAGGGTATTCCTTCTTTTCCTCCCATGATTTCCAGTCTGGCCGACATCAAGCCAAGTCCCAAGTAGCTGTGTAATATGTATAAATGGAAACGTTACTTTCCAATCTGCAGTTCACATTACTAACTCTCAAGTGATCCAAGTAGTCCAATTTTATTTCTAGATGTACTTAATAATTTATAAAGGGGCATGTTTGCTGTATATTTAAAATTTTGTTTTCAGAATTGATGGATCTTAAATTTTGAATTGCTCAACTATGAACATAAAGGTTTCCATTATCATGCTATTACTTTGTCTTTGGTCCTGCTTAGGAACAAGTTTGGGAGCCTTCAATACAAAAAAAAAAAAAAAAAAAAAAAAAAAAAAGCTGTGACAACCCAGAAAAAGTATAAACGAAAAGAATGTTTGGCTGGAGCAGACTTTACATTAGTCAATACGGTCACGAATATTCATGATCTCAGCATACATTTACACATTTTGAAAAACAAAATTGTTATTTAGGGACTTTACAATTTGAAGCGGAGTTCTCCAGCCTGGGGTAACATTTTTTTTAAAGTCAGCAGCTACAAATACTGTAGCTGCTGACTTTTAGTATAAGGACACTTACCTGTCCAGGGAGCCCGCGAAGTCGGCACCCCAAGCCATTCCATTCATTGGGTTTGGGTGCAGGCGCCGGAATTGCAAGTAAGGGAAACCAGCTGTGAATTCTTCACAGTCAGTTTCCTGGTGCGCGGTGTTCTCTGAATGGGACCTGTGTGTGTCCCAGAAGGCAGCGGAGGGGGGGCCGGATGCAACCCCAGAAGAGACTTACCTCGCCGCAGCGGCATATGAAGGAAGTCCCTAAGAAAAAAAAAAGGTACCAAAAAGAAAATAAATGAAAAAATCCAAAAATGAGGGGGGTGGGGTGATCAATTGTTTGAAACAGAGATGTCTTTTTGCTTGGAACTCCGCTTTAACCGATTACAGCACAGACAATATTATCTGAGAACTACAGACAGTACAGGGATCCAATTATGAGACCCAACAAAAACAAGCGTCATAGTGCAATGAATTCAGAACTGGGTGGAGAAATTGCAACCACTGATATCAATGTGTGGGTTGCTTAATCCAATTATATATGACCATATGTAATATATTATAGAATATAAAACCTGTTTCTCTTGACCAAAACAGCCATTTAAATGATCTTTTAATGCTGTAATCTGCATTAGAAAAAAAAAAAAAAAAAAATCGGAAACTAGTTTCACTTTTCTTTATTCTAATTATCTTTCGTAAAGATGTTGATCATAACTCACCTGTGTGAATAGAGGTGATATGTGCGGTTAAACAGCTGAAAGTTGGTGATAAATCCTGGTGGTGCATTAGGGAAAGTCATCTGTTTAAAAAAGGATCAAGAAGACGTAAAAAAAAAAAAAAAAAAAAAAAAAAAACACATTTTAAAAACACCATCTAGATAGGTACACAAATCAAACGGTGGGGAGAATAAAATAAATAAATAAAAAACACAAATAAGAATACAAATAAAAACACATACACTATGCATAGGTGTTTTTGGTAGCGCTGTTCATCCAACTGAAAGCTTGGATTTGGCTGTTCGATAATGGATAAGCTACTGCTGTGACAACAACATACTTCTTTCCGCATAGGAGAAAATGGATTGCTTTCAGTAAAGTGAAAAAAAACTGCAGCTCCACATGCTAGCTAGGTAAGTGGATGGGGACACGCCAACTATGAGCCAAACAATTATCTTGTGGTTGTGGCAAGTTCCCGCAATCCAAAAATACCATTCACCAATTAAAAAAAAAAAAAAAACCCACAACAGGCATCTAGTGGCAGCTGTATCGCTACTGGAACGCCTTCAAATCTCCTTTTGTCACGCTGTGTAAAAGCGATCCACTGCATTTTGTAAACCGATTCACTAGTGTGAAAAGAGCCTTTGAGTAACGCACATACCTGTAAAGAGACAAAATACTCCGCTCATCCTCCCACCCATGCCAGTGTTACAAAGAACTGGTTTTCCAAAGACTGCTGGCAAACGGACACTTTTGGTCATCCTCCTAGATCCCCCACAGCTCTCCCCACTGCAGGAGAGAGTAAGAACATGGATGTCAGTGGGAGGAACCAATAAGAGCTATGGGGGATTCAGAAGATGTACACCCCAGAAAGTCAGTTTCCCAATGGACTTTCAGAGACCAGTTCTCTGCAATGGAGCAAAGCTGATGGGCGCAGCTATTAAATGGAGAGAAGTGTTCGATCTCCTATTAAAAAAAAAAAAAAAAAAGAATGCACTTTGCTGAAAAAAGTTAAAATCATTAGACAGGATCTCTACCATGTAAACGTTTATTATTTACCTTACAATTTTTATTTTAGTCCTGATCATAATAAAGAAAGTAGTATCGGTATCTGCACCGATACCAAGCATTTGCCTGTACTTGTACTCGGGCAAATGCTCCCGATACCTGTACAGTCAGCGGTGATCAGTGAGTGGGGAAGTTACAAGCTTCTCCCCCCCCCCCCCCCCCCCTCCGTTCTGCTGTCCCCCTCCTTTCTTCCTCAGTGTCCTGTGCCGTTCCGCTGTCCACCCGCCGTTCTGCGGTCCCTCTCCATGTCCTCCTCCTTCCTTTGATCTATGAACAGAGTCAGTGATCACTGACTATGTCCATTCACATAACTAAAACATTGTAATCTCCTGCGATTACGATGTCTCAGTTTATGAATAGAGAGGAGCCGCTGTCTTCTCTCCATTCATTTTCAGTGTAGCTGAGGCTGCAGAGAAAGGAACTGGGGAATCTCTATCCTCTGTCTCTTTCTCTGTCTCAAGGGGGAGATTTCAGGGGTCTATTAAGACCCCTGATATCTCACAAAGCCCCCCAACAGGGCTGATTTAAAAAAAAAAAAAAAAAAAGTATTGCAATAAATAATAATAAAAAAAAAAAAAAAATGATGATTGTAAAAAATAATAAAAATTAAAATAAAAAACACAGACACCATCCACCCCCAGAAAAAAAAAGAAAGCATTGTAAAAAAACAAAAAAAAAAATTTGTAAAAAATAATTGTTAAAACCCCCCCCCAAAAAAACACTGTCACGTGACATTAAAAAAAAAAAGTATCGGTGAGTACTTGAAAAAAAGTATCAGTACTTATACTCTGTCTTAAAAAAGTGGTATCGGGACAACCCTAAAAGAAAGCAAGTACAAATCCACCATACGTTCTATTTAAGCTTTGTCGTTCCAAAGAAAAAATAAACAGATTCACATTGTACAAATTGCACTTTGAAAAGAAATCCTGGCAATCCACTATGTCAGCATTTCGCATACGTGGGACTCCTTGTAATGACAGTATGCAGCAAAACTTGGCCTCTCAAAGGAGGAACAGATGGCGCAGAAAAAAAAACAAGCACATTTTACACAGTTTTGCTCCTTCTGCTATCTGGTAGCAGAGAACTGGCGTATTTTAAAGTGTATACCCCTAGATGAATCTTTGTAAGGAGCAAAATGCAATAAAGGGTTATATCAGGCAGGGCCAGATTTTGATCTCTCAGTAAAACGTACTAGTGCAAGGATATGGGTGCAGTTTCATCTCTTAGTAAAGTATTAGTAAGACATCTGCTTGTCTACTGCAAGCTTCTGCACAGCCGGGGAGATGATGTGGAACCACACTAGTGCCAAACTAAATCAAAGTGCATCTAAATGTAAAAACAAGATTTTAAAATATTGATTTACCAAGTCCTTAAATGTGGTGGCTGTGTTTGTTTTCTTTTTTCAATCTTCTTTCATTTATGGTCACCTGGCAATTCTGCAAATAGCACATTTTCTATCTCTGTATCTAAGGAGGGAGCCATGGTTAGTACCCAGGCTGGACTTTAAACATAAAACAAAAGCAGAGAGCGCAGCTTCAAGCGTAGTATTAGAAACTTTGTTCAATATAAAAACAGCCAAATAGGCTTGTGTTACTACTTCACCATGTGAGTGCCTATCAGCCACAACATTCCAGGAAGCTTGTTGTCAACTAGATCTTACACACTGCACAGCAGTGTATGCTAAAGGAAAGTCAGACTGCAGTAGGACACAGGAGCCCCGGAGTACACTCAGGAATACAGCTAAGGAATCCCATGAGAAACATCATGGACTAGAAGAGTGAATGGGCGTGGCAGGGAGGTTTGAGAAAGAAGCCATGGACTTGGAAACACGTACCTTTCCCCCCGCCACGTCTATTCACTCCTCCAGTCCATGATGTTTCTCTTGGAAATCCTCAGCCGTTTTCCTTCAGCTCTGAGTGTGCTCGGAGGCTTCCTTCTACATCATGCGAGTGCCCATTTGGCTTTTTTTTTTTTAAATAGTTTTTTATACTATACTTAAATCAGCTCTCTCTGCTTTTGTTTTATGGGTGGTCATTTGGAGGTTCTCCCAGTGCTCACAGAGGCACTTCGGTGAAGGTGTTTAATGAAGGAAATCAGTTTAACCTTGTCCCCCCAGACCTATGATTTTGGATATCCAGCATCTTTTATTCATTTACATAGACTATTTGCCAGTTTTTAACCTACAAACTGTTTACTTTTGAGCGATGCTAACTGATAGTGTGCTAGTGTTACAGTTCACCCCATCTAGTGTTTCTTTTGTCTGGATATGTATGCCTTGGCTCATCTCCATTACATGGGGAAGGATTAGTAGTTTACACAAATAAAATCACATTGTTTGTAATTTCATCTGATCTCATGGGAAGTGACCAGGACATTGGTTTCTTGGCAAGATCAACAGATATTTCTGTACTTGCTGAAAACAAACTATCACAGCCATAATTTTTAAGGACTGGTGAGCTCCAAGATTACATTTTTGCTCTTGGGTTTATTTAAAATGATATAAGCTACAGAAGCCAAGCATAACTTTAAGCACTTGTTGACTGTCCTATAGTACTTTTACTGCTACAAGGCAGCAGCTGTGAGCAGAATCATATATAATATTTTTATATACACACACACACACATATATATACACATACATAGATAGATAGATAGAGATATATATATATATATATATATCTATCTATCTGACATAGTAGGCTATGCCTGATGAAGGAGCACACATGCTCCGAACACGTGCACGCCCATAGCGTCACCGGGACCCGGGAAACACGAAAAGAAGATCCAAGCTGTACCTCTCCTACCCCAGCCTGAGACACTGGTCACCACCGGCGCCTACAGACAGGACAAGAGGAGAATACCCCAGCACATAGGATAGTCCCCCCTGTGGAGCCCTGCTGCCTAGCACACCTCCCACCCGGAACAATCATATGTGCCTGTATATATCCTACTCTGAGTGAGTGCATTTCTACTTTTAATAAATGTGTATGTTTTAATACTACACTTAGGTTGGCGCTGCTTTCTTTCTCTTTTTATCTCCATCCAAAGGTGTCTTCTGGCCCTCAAGCATGCTGCCTCCTATGTTATGCCAGTATCTCTTTCCCTGAAGTTATATACCCAGACTTCTGTGTCCCCCCCCTTATCCCCACCAAGGACTCTAACCGTTTTATCTTAATTTTTGCTTGGACTACTGCTCATCTGCCCACTGCCATCCCTGGATTATTATTTTTCTTTTTTTTTTTATCAATTGATTACTACCCTGTTTCCCCGAAAATAAGACCTAGCGTGATTGTCGGTGATGGCTGCAATATAAGCCCTACCCCCCAAATAAGCCCTAGTTAAAGTCCTTGTAGGTCTTCTTTTCAGGGTAGGGCTTATTTTCGGGGAAACAGGGTAGGGCTTATTTGGGGGGTAAGGCTCATATTGCAGCCATCACTGACAATCACGCTAGGTCTTATTTTCGGGGAAACAGGGTATTTCTATCATCTGATTGTATATTATTTATCACCTGATTGTAGGTCACTCCTTTTATCAATTGTTATATATCAATACCTTATTGCTCCTTTATACTAGCTGTTATTTAACTCTTAATTATTGCTCACCCCAATTCAAAGCGGTTATCCCCTAGCGCAACAAAATATTGTATTTTTTTATTGGGATTTTCTTCTGCCAAAACCATGCATCAGAATACATATTGGTCTAAATTGATGAAGAAATTAGATTTTTAAAAAAAAAAAAAACTTTAATGGATGTGTTTTTTTAGCAGAAAGTTTTTTTTTTTTTTTTTCCAAAATTGTCGGTCTTGATTAGTTTATAGTGCAACAAATAAAAAACGCAGCAGTGCTCAAATACCGCCAAAAGAAAGCTCTATTTGTGGGGAAAAAAAAATTACACATTTTTATTTGGGGACAGTTCAATTATCCGTTAACCGCTTCTGGACCAGCTGCAGCAGTTTTGCTCCCCTGCGCGTAACAATGTTACTGTACATGATCTCGCGGGGTCCGGATAGCAGGCGCGCACACTTCCCTGTTAGGAATGACAGATCGTGTGTTCCTATTAGCTAGGAACCACGATCTGTCACTTCCTATAGTTAGTCCCTCCCCCTTCAGTTAGAGTCATAGGGAACACAGTTAACCCCTTAAGAATAAATTAGAATTAATTCCGTGCTTAGGATAAAGAGGTATGCAGCCTCCCCTAAATCGCACCCCCCAAAAGAGGGTGAGATAGAAGTATATAAAAGAAAGTAAGGGGTAAGTGGCGCTCCCTGGGAAAGATTTCCCTATATAAATGTGCAAACAAAATTATCACCCAAGTGTGTCGTACTGAAAGCCACCTAGATACTAAAATAACAGTAATAGGTGTGATACAAGAATACAAAAATAGAGATATATATATATATATATATATATATAATTTCGTAGTGGTGTAGTAATGTGTGCAATACCGCTAATCCTGATATCATCAAAATTGTATATATCCAGTATCCGATTGACAAAAAAGGGGGGATGGGACCACCCAAATATTCCCCTGCTATCACCAAACATTAGCCTTGATTAACAGAAATGATAAATCACGTGATAAGTGTCCACTTCAATGGCAACAAAATAAAAAATATATTGAAAAACTGCACAGTGGGAAAAAAAAAAAAACGAAGCCGGTGCACCATCTCTTGGATATGATGCTGGGCTGAATAGAGGACCCATGTGGATGCTCTGATTGGATCCAGCGAGCCATCCATCCTTGCTGGTATATGCCTATTAACCCTGCAGGGGTACCAGGAGCTGGTGAGTGGGGACCCTTGAGGGGGATGACAGAAGTCACCGGATTTTGATGAAGCACTAGAGTCACTTTTTATGAACATTTTGCCAATCTGGAGCTTCACTTTATTTTTTACTTTTTATTATTTTTTAATTGCCACTTATATATATATATTTTTCACTGTGCAGTTTTTCAATATATTTTTTATTTTGTTGCCGTTGAAGTGGACACTTATCACATGATTTATCATTTCTGTTAATCAAGGCTAACGTTTGGTGATAGCAGGGGAATATTTGGGTGGTTCCACCCCCCTTTTTTTGTCAATAGGATACTGGACATATACAATTTTGACTATATCAGGATTAGCGATATTGCACACATTGCTACACCACCATGAATTGATGTATTATTTACCTGTATACGGTAATGATAGAGATTATATATATATATATATATACATATACACATCTATTTTTGTATTCTTGTATCACACCTATTACTGTTATTTTAGTATCTAGGTGGCTTTCAGCACGACACACTTAGGTGATAATTTTGTTTGCACATTTATATAGGGAAATCTTTCCCAGGGAGCGCCACTTACCCCTTCCTTTTATATACAGTTAAACCCTTCACCGCCCCCTAGTGTTAACCCCTTCACTGCCAGTGACATTTTTACAGTAATCAATGCATTTTTAATCACACTGATCGCTGTATTAATGCCAATGGTTCCAAAAATGTGTTAAAATTGTCTGATGTGTCCGCCATAATGTCGCAGTCACGATAAAAATCGCAGATCGCCACCATTACTAGTAAAAAAAAAAAAATAATGCTATAAATCTATCCCCTATTTTGTAGACGCTATAACTTTTGCGCAAACCAATTAATATAGGCTTATTGCGATTTTTGTTTACCAAAAATATGTAGAATACATATCGGCCTAAACTGAGGAAAAAAAATTGTTTTTTTTATATATTTTTGGGGGATTTTTATTATAGCAAAAAGTAAAAAAAAAAAAATGTGTTTTTTTTCAAAATGGTTGCTCTTTTTTTGTTTATAGCGCACAAAATAAAACCCGCATAGGCGATCAATAACCACCAAAAGAAAGCTCTATTTCTGGGGAAAAAAGGACGTCAATATTGTTTGGGTACAACGTCACACGACTGCGCAATTGTCAGTTAAAGCGACGCAGTGCCGAATCGCAAAAAGTGCTCTGGTCAGGAAGGGGGTAAATTCTTCCAGGGCTGAAGTGGTTAAAGTAAGAAAGTGCCGTATCGCAAAAAATGGCCTAGTGATAAATGGGGGAGGTAAATCTTGAGGAGGTCGAGTGGTTAACATTCTGTAAAACGTGAAATCCTGAACAAGTAATACCTTATCATATGGATAGAAGGTGATTTGTGTTGATCCGCCACCAAGATCCAGCATTCCAGACAGTTTAGCAGATGGATTTGTTAAACTCCCTGTTAACATAACAATGTCACACAGAGTTAATATAAAATGCACATGACAGCAGCCCTTTCTACACAGTAAGTAACTAGACTGGAACATTAGCTCAATAAAGCCTAAAGATTTCAATTGAAGGCCTAAGGCTTTCTGGGAAATTGGAAATATTTTTGGAAGGTTACACTAATCTACGGACTTCTTGTTAGGCTAGCTATACACAGTAGAGCTGGCCATAGACAAATTGAAATTCGGCCAGTTGAGCAGGGACTGATCAAACTTCGATCAGTGTGTGGCCATCCCTTATCCATGATTAACTTTTCATGTACTGTAGCCAATTGGAACTAGATGTATTGAAATTCGACCAATTCAGTAGGGACTGAATCAGTGGGTGTCATCCCCTGTTTGACAGTGTCAGAAGGCGATTGTTAAATCAACTTCTCCCCAAAGGACAAGTTGGAACACTTGTCGATCAGCGGCTGCAGCTGAGGATCAGTGTATTATGACAGTGCAGGATCCCGCTGTCTCAGTGGGTGTTGGTGGGAGAGGAAGCCGATTACTCCATCCACTCTTGTTTGTTCAGTCAGCCTAAGATTTCTACACTGCATAAGTAGAGGAATATCCTCTTTCAGCTACTGTATTCTGACAGTCAATGCTCCTGTGGATTTCAGAATACTCACAGTGACTGCATATGATTGGCTATGAATTTTCCGCCTTGCTCCAGGTGTTGCCCACAGGGCAACCCATGACTTCAATTTCAGCTAATTCTGCAGAAATCTGCCAACACTGGTCCCATGTATGGCCAGCATACTGTCCTAATCTGCATAATAAAAAAGCACTATGGAATATATGTACATATTTCTCATCACTAACAAAACAAAAAATCACTTTACTGAAGCTAGATAATCGGATTAATCTAGTTACTATGGGCTGAGGTACCTTGCTCATTGCACAGCACTGCCATTCTAAAAATTCTAATAGCCATATTAATACTCAGCCTTAAAAACCCTCGAGTCATAGACGTGGAACAAGCAAGAATGTTAGAAAAGTCAGAAGTCATTACTAAAACTGGACAGTGCAAAATCTGGTGCAGCGCTGCAAAGAAACCAATCAAGGGCATCAATCTTTGCGATGCAACCTAGGATGTTCTCTTATTGCTAGTATATAATCCAACCAGATGGGATCACTCATGAAGTAGAGTAGACTGCTATGCATATATGCATAGGCAAAACCCTCCTAGATAATATCAGTGGTCTCCAAACATAGGCAGTCCGGTACATGCAAATATACGTAAAAAATATTGTGCTCTCTGCTACAACTCAATTTATTAAGAACAAAAAGCAAATAACTTAAAAAACTGGCGCTTGAACTAAGTACAGGTGCAGAGTGATCTGTACATTCACATGAAGAGATGGCCGTGGGTGACGTCACGTAAGGAGGGTCTAGGAGGGCTTTGCCTATGCATATATCCGTAACAGTCTAATCTGCTTCATGAGTGATCCCATTCAGTTGGGTTATATACCAGCAATAGGAGAACATCCCAGGCTGCATTGCAAAGATTGATACCCTTTATGGGCTTGTATGATTGACTCATCTGTTAATTCAGGGGTCCATGGTTTAAAGTGAGTGGCTAGCAGTATCTATGGTGGAGGTTATGCACAGATGTACCCACTGAGAGATTTCCTTGATGCACAGCTTAACACCATTGGGAGCCTGTGTCTCCTGTTTCTATGAACTTCTTTCTATATGAATTTTGTTTCTTAGCACTGCACTATTGTATTTTATGTTGATCTCTGGGGTTTTGCAACATTGGCCTTAAGTGTACAGCTACTATTAGTATCAGGAACTGTTTTGCGCTAATTATATTTCCTGTTGTGTCAAAGAAACCAATCAGCTTCCAGGTTTTATTGCTAAAGCTTAATTGAAAAACTGCAGTTACAAGCTGATTGGTTACCATACACAGCTGCACCAGATTCTGAGTGCTTTAGTTTTAGTAAATCAACCACCAAGTGCTGACATCTCCAATTCAGAATGAGATCCAGGCAAGTTTACTTAGAAGTGAACTATAGTTCAGGAGTTACCACTTTGATCTGTAACATACTGGTCGACTAATGTAATGGGTGGCCTCACTAAGCCACCAAGTAGAAATTAGGTGTGTAAGGGTCAAGGCATAAGCCTTCGATTTCCTTTGCTAAACAAGTTCACCTTTGTTAAAAAAAAAAAAAAAAAAATTATATATAATAAAAAAAAAAAATCCCCCGGTGCCAGTCCCTAGTCCTCTAAATACATTAGCCTGTGCCAACCCAACTTATCTACTCCAATGGCTGTGGCATGCCCAACTGGTAAAAGAAAAACTAGTGCCGGGCTATCTGCACACTAATGTCTTACATTCCACTGGGGAAGACAAGGAAAGAGGCGCCTAAGTGTAGACGTTTCTTAAACACTTTAATAGTGCATTAGATTGGAAACTCACATTTAGGTGGTAAGTAAAAGCACATGGGTCCCAGCAAGGGTAAGTCCAGGTGGTGACGATCCTGCTTCCTTGGTCCTTCACGCACGAGTGCTGTCTGCATTGGGTACCACCACTGATGTAGAAAAGCTGGCTGCAGTGGGGAGACTCAAAGCGAGGCATGAGGCGTGATAGGAAGGATGGCAACGGAGGATGACGTCACATGCGATGCAACACGTTTCATGAGCATTCGCGCTGCGGGTATTACGGCAAGCCGCGCTCCTTTTTCAAGCAGACTACATTGGAGGGACCATACAGGGCCATTATATAGGAAATGTACAAGGGAGGGGAGGGGGAGGGGAGGGGAGTATTACTCAGGGTGTGGGCTGAACAAAATCTAATAAGGAACTGCAGTCCAGAAAATATTTAACACACAGGACTGCAGTTCCTTATTTATTAGATTTTGTTCAGCCCACACCCTGAGGACCGAGGAAGCTGGACTTACCCTTGCTGGGACCCATGTGCTTTTACTTACCACTTAAACGTGAGTTTCCAATCTAATGTACTATTAAAGTTTTTAAGAAACGTCTACACCTAGAGGCGCCTCTTTCCTTGTCCTTTGCAGCGTTTTTGGAACCTGGTTTCTGTTCCTATGTGATGGCAGCCCTGAGTGCTCTGGACTTTTTATTCCCCACATGTCACCAATTATTTACATGGACTAATATAAACTGTGTATCCCATAACAGACTTTTAATTGTATCTGGGATATTGATGGTTCTAAGCTTTTGCGTCTTTACTTTTCCACTGGGGCAATGTAGGGCTCCCTAAAAATGAAGATGTGCAGACAGAGGTTTCCAGGTATGGGGAAGCAGCTGACCTCCCCTATGTGACAGTGCTTGGGAGTGAGCAGTGTCATCCACTATGGCAAGCTCCCACAATTAGTAGCATTTAGGAGTATATGCCTGCATGGGGAAGGTGGCGAGGGAGCGTAGATTTCTGAGTATACTGTGCTGGGGGGGGGGGGGGGGGGGGGGTGGAAAAAGAATGCTTCTAATGTAATTGACCACACATACCTGTTAAAAAGTTTACTGTAATCCAAGCAAAAATGCCTAAACAGAAAGAGAAAAAAAAAAATTTAATCAAGCGCTTGGTCAAGTCAGAGACCTAAACTGTAGCAATTTAACATACATCACTAGACAAAACAATTCATTTATCCAAATTTGACAGTTGTACATGAATGTAAAAATTTACCTTCATCTGTGCCATTCATGATTGAAACACTGTCTTTTCCAACGAGGAAAGGAGATGAACTAAAGATATCTCTTACCTAAGCAGGAAAAAAAAGAATCAATAAAGCATAAATGCCTCTCTATCATTACTTGTGGCTTAAAATTACACTGTCACAAGGGACATATAGGGCTGTCATTGCTGGTCTCCTAAAGAAAATGCTACCTGCATGGCTGTGTCTGATTTAAAAGGGACAATAAACTCATTTTATAAAACAAAAGCAATATATCTAAATATATCTAAATATAACTAGAATGTGCCTTCTATCGCTCGTTTCATCTCTGAAATGCAAGATTTTTTGTCTACCATCAAACTTTCTGTTCTTGAGTGCCTACGTTTGTTCTCCATGTCCCCCTGTGCCTGTGAACGTACCCACCCTTTCCTGCTGGACTCCGATATGGACTACACATCTACCTTCAGCCACATTAGGGACAAGTTTACCTTTGGGAACATGTTATACACTCCACCCCTTTTTAGGTTGGAACACGCAACATGTAACTACTGCTGCAGCCATTCCCCGACCCACCACCTTTAGTGACAACAAACTGGGGATCTTTTCCCTTTCCCCCGAACTTGCTGTCACAATTCTAAAAAAGTTCTGTGAATGAACTACAAGTACCAACAAACTTTGCGTCTGTCAGCTGGTAGTTCTCAATGAACCACCAGGGCGCTGTAAAACGGTGTCTTCCTGCCAATGTGAAACTGCTTGCCAGTACGATGTACAAGCAGACAGCTTACAACGACAGTCTGCAGGAGTCCTGCGTTGCACCCCTGATCTGCTGATCGTGGATGCAATGCTTTGCGGGCTCCTAGTTAAAAAAAAAAAAAAAAAAAAAAAAACACACACACAACAAAATAATAATAATAATAATAATAATAATAATAATAATAATAATAATAATAATTTTAAAAAATGCACTTAATTTTACCAGCAAAAAGATGTGCATTTATTATTATTATAATTTTTTTTTTTTTTTTTTACACAAAAAGGTGAGGTGAACTTATCCTTTAAGCTCTATGAGAATTATAGTAGGCAGAGCAGAGCATGTGATCAGAAATAACAGCAGTGCAAGCTCTGCACCAGTAGCAGTGAGGTGCATCATTGGAGGATAATGCGAGAGAAAAGGTCTGGTGTCACCTGTAGAAAACCTCCATCCCAATATTGTGGAACAGAAAAGTTGCCCTGGGACTTTGAGGTGAATAGGGATAGCCATTAGGCATACCAGAAATAAACAGTCTCAATATTTATTTTAAAAATGTCATACGCATATAAATAGCATAGATGGGTGTCAAGCTGATAAAATAGTACAGTACAATGTAAAAATTGTCATGGACATACAATACATATAAAATGCAGTAACACAAGTATCTAATATATCCCTACGCATTTCACGAGACAAGGCTTGCTTCTTCAGGAGTGGGTGCGTGTGTAGTATATCTGATATTGTAACAAACAAGTATATGACCCAGTGGTGAAGGCAAGACAAAAAGTAAGAGGTGTTTAAAGGTAGAAGACCCCATATTTACCAATTGGCTTGGCCAGATTACCAAATGCTGGCTTCCCAAAGGATGGCAACGAAAAATATCCAGCACGGGAGCTGAGGAGGCAGAACCCAACAGGGGACAACTGAAAAGGCAGACACGGCATGGGGTCAGGTTGGGTTCTGCCTCCTCAGCTCCCATGCTGGATATTTTTCGTTGCCGTCCTTTGGGAAGCCAACATTTGGTAATCTGGCCAGGCCGATTGGTAAATATGGGGTCTTCTACCTTTAGACCCTTCTTACCTTTTATCTTAACCATCAATACTGGGTCACATACTTGTTTATCATCATTTCAGATATACTACACATGCATCCACCCCTGAAGTGTGCCTTGCCTCGTGAAACGCGTAGGGTTATATTAGATGCTTGTGTTACTGCATTTTATATGTATTGTATGTCCATGACAATTTTTACATTGTTGCACTATATTATTTTAATCGGCTTGACACCCATCTATGCCATTTATGTGCATGACATTTTTAAAATAGTCTCAATATTTAGGTTTACTTCCGGTATGCTTAATGGATATCCGTATTGACCCCAGGGCGACTTTTCTGTTATCTGTTCCGGAGAAGAAAGAAGAAAGAAGTTCAGGGTCAGCATCAAAGCCAAAGCTTCAGCACAACAGCCAGGAACTGGCATGCTGAAATGGTAATGGCAGCCTCTATGCATCTTCTTTAAGAATGCCATAAACCTCTTCCATAAAGTAGCAGATCCTCTCTCATTTACATGAAAGCAGTCTTTGCACTGAAATTGTATTGAAAGGTGAGCCCAGAGACCAGCTTTCTAAGTACCCCCCCATCTTTCTATTGCTTTGTATGGTACAGGCCGCATTCTAGAAAATACAAGCAGCAGTAATTTCCACTGTTCTCAGTACAACAGAAATGCAATATCCCATGTGGGGAAATGTTCAAAATTAGCATCAGATCCTTACCCCAGCTGTGAAACATGGTAGAGGGAGCATAATGGTTTGCTGCTAACCTTAAAGGCCTTAAAAGTTTTTTTTGTAACATGTTACATCCATATTTAGGGTGTAAAAGGTTACTGTGCAGCACCTGCCATCACCCTCACTTTGACAGCAGGAGGGGGGATCCTCTCCACGCTGTCACAATTTTAAAAATGGCTGTTTAGTGCTTCGCCCACACATCCATATCATTCCTTCACAGAGATTTGAGAATGAATGAACCAAGTCCCGCTGCCACAGGCAGCATGTAGCTATCAATTAACTACTATAGCGCTCAATTGTAAAAAAAAAAAAAAAAAAAAAAAAAAAAAAAAAAAAAAACACAACAAATGCAGATTTTTTTTTTTTTACCTGCAAAAACATGTGCATTTTATTATTTTTTTTAAGGTGAACCTATCCTTAAATATCAGGACAAATTTGTAATTATTTAAAAAAGACATTGAGCTGATAACTGGCTCAAGAAATGTTATAGTAGGGAGGGCATCACTAAATGGCAGGCTGCGGGCCAAATGCAGACTGTGTCACTCTCCAATTTGGCCCACCGCGGTCCTGCTATTTAGGAGCCTTTTCTTCCCCTTGCCGTCGCTCTGTAATCCTCACAGAGCCAACAGCAGGAGGCGGGGCGGTTCTGTATGGAGGGCAGAGCTGCCAAAGTTTAGCAAGCAGGTGATTGGCTGCTAGGATGAAGTGCGGTCTAAGCAACCAATCACTATCTGTCAACACCCGCCCTCCATCCAGACATGCTGTACCTTCCTCTGATCTCTGCGTAAGGTAAGACAGTGAGGGAGGGAGCAAAGTTACAGGGGCTGAGGACACTAATGTAAAAGGCTGAAAAGTCATGAGAATGTGTTTCCCAAGGACAGTGATATTTGGGGGTGATGACATTTAAATTGGAGGAGCCAGAGGACTGTGATGTGGTGGGTTGAGGACATTGAAGTAGTCGGGGGGGCGCTGAGGACTGATGTGGTGGGCGGAGGACATTAAAGTGGGGGGACATGAGGACTGTAATGTGGGGGGACTGATTGTAGTGTGAAGGGGGCTGAGGACATAAATGTGGGGGGAGGCGGAGGACGGATGTGGGGAGCAATGGAGGACTGTAATGGGGGGGGGGGGGGGGGGGGGGCAGGGAACTGAGGGCGGTAATGTGGGGAGGGGGGTAATGCAAATAGGGGCAGAGGACAGTACTGTTGGGGGGTTTATGTCAAAGAGGTGTGAGAACACTACTGTGAAAGTGGTGGAGGGGGATGATGTAAAGGGGGACCCGGGGACACTCATCAAGAGGGGATCTTGATGTGAAGGGGGAGGGGACTGTGATGGTTTTTTTTTTTTTAAGTATTTGTTTATTGAGTTTTCCATAAAAAATGTTAACATACACTTTTCAAAAGGGTACATCAGGAATGCAATTGAGTGTTATAGAACTTCTAGCCCAACATGGCCAACATAATAACATATCAGAATCAGCACCTCCATTTCCCAAACAGGGGGAAGTATCAAATAGTGGTTAACAATATTGCTTTCTAGGGACCACGTAGGACCCCTTGCATCAACAGTACGGTTCCATTAAAGGAGGAGAATTGTCAAACACAATTAACAACCAATTTGTCTCTCATACTGACACACACACACGACCTGCTACCCCACCCCACTTGTCCGAGGGCCCCAATCTGAACCCATGATAGGTACAAATATAGGGTTATACACAGGAGTCCGCTAACCACTACTATTGGGATAGCGGAGTGTTTCTCCAAAAGTAATCAGCAATAGCTGCCAGATCTTGAACTAGGGCAGGCTCTGCCATGTTAAATGAGCTTGAAAATGGGCAATACTTTATTCACCGTGCGGTAAAAGGTTTGTATATCCGGAGCCAGTGTTTTTCCACTGTAACATAATTAATTTCCTGGCATAGAACAACAATATACGTACAAGGGTACGAGCATGTGTACTGTGGATAAAGTCATTTAACACACCGAGTAGACCAACTTCAGGAGTATGAGGTACAGGTAAATGTAAAGTGTTGTCAAAAAAAGAAAATGGGTCCTTCCAATATACTGACAAGGCAGGGCAAGACCAAAACATGTGTAAGTACTCAGCTTCCATATGCCCACATCTGGGACAGGAGGATGCAGAGTCAAAGCCCATGCGGGTTAATATAGCAGGAGTGTAATGCAGCTGGTGTATAAATTTGACTGTGTATAAAGATCATTAGAACTTATAAGGTCCTGGAAGCAGCCCTCCTCAGACAGCCCAGGAATCAGAACCTCCCAATTTCGTTGAGCCAGCTGGTTGGGGTTGACAGCAGCAGACTGAAACCGTGAACACACTGTCGTAACCAGTTTCCCAATATCTGGATAGGATAACAGTATCTCCAAAAGGCGATTCTTAGAGCTCCTGGGTCAAACCGGCAAACTGTGGCGGGTGGCATGACGTAACAAAAGATATTTGAAAAAGAATTTATTAGTCACTCCACACCTGGCCTTCAACTCAAAGGAAGCAAAGATGTTGTGAACAAAAATGTGAGAGATATGGGTGACCCCTAGTCGTGTCCACCACAGGGAGTCTGGGTGGCCCAGGAACTCTGAGAAATTGGGATTTTGCCACAGGGGAGCGTTAGGAGATACCCCTTCTGAATTTGTCAGCGCTCTAGTACCCTCATGCCAGGCAAGCCAGCTAACCTCTATCGGAGAGCAGCGTTTAGGTATCGACCTGTGTAGTGCATCTACAGCTGAGGCCCTAGAACCATAGACTGCAGTCAGCAAAGTGGTGAAGGGAGATGAGGAGGTCTCCAGGAACAATTCATAGATGTAGGCAAGTTAGGATGCCAAAAAGATAGTGCCTTCGATTTGGACAAGCCAATCCGCCATCCACTTTAGCAGCTTGGAGAGATGCTTTTGCGATACGTGGACGTGCCCCCTGCCAGAGGAAGGGGGACAAAATCGAGTCTAATTTTTTAAAAAGTTTAACAAAAAAAAAAAAAAAAAAACGGGGATGCACGGAAAACATAAAAATTTGGGTAGGTATATCATTTTAAAAATGTTCACACGGCCCACCAGATTAAGAGACAAGGAAGTCCTGGTGCGGAGCCTAGTCTCCATGTGTGTTATAATTGGAGTTATGTTATGTATATTCATAAGTAGACAGATCTGCATTTATTTGGATCCCGAGATACTTAAATGTGGGCTGAATGACCAGTTTGGAGCGAGTTAGATGTCGAGTTTAGGGCCAATGGGAAACGCAACAGATTTTTCCTAACCGATCTGTAGCCCAGAGACCTTCCCGAATTCCTCCACGATCCCCATTAATGACACAAAGAACTGCTCCGAGCCATCTAGGTAAACTAATGCATCATCAGCATAGGGAGATCTTTTCCATTTGCTCACCATAACATATGCCACCCACCGTCGCATTGCCAGAGCAAGAGGCTTTATGGCCAATGCAAACAGAAGCGGCGAGAGTGGGCAGCCCTGTCTCGTACCCCTCTGTAGAAAAAAAAAACAAAAAACAAAACATCAGATATGTCCTTGTTGGTGCAGGCGAACCCAATTGATGTAGTGAAGGCTAAAACCCATCCAATGCATGGTTTTCCAAAGGAAAGACCAATTAATGGTGTCAAAAGCCTTCAGCACATCCAAGGATAACAGCAGTCCACTTTTTTGGTCAGTGACTGCCCTGTAAACATGTACATAAAAACGCTGAATGTTATCATATGTGCTCTTACCAGGCATGAACTCTGTTTGGTCCTGATGGACAAGGTGAACAATAAACTTTTGTAGTCTGATTGCTAGGAGTTTGGCCATTACTACATAACATCACTATTAAATATTGAGATCAGACGATAGGACCCGCATAATAATTTGTCTTTGTCAGGTTTGGAGAGTACAACGATCAAAGCTTCGCACAGAGGCAGGAAGCTCCCCTTCCTCCAAAGCGGCAACAAACAGAGAATGTAGTTTTTTTTTTTTTTTGCAAGGTCTTCCACATAGTGCTTGTACCATTCTGCGGGTAGACCGTCTAACCCCGGAGTCTTGTTTGGAGGGAGAGAATATATGGTCTCTAATTTCTTCAATTGACAGGGGTTTATCCAAAATCAGTCTGTGAGAGTCCTCCAATTTGGGAACACACACACACACACACACACACACACACACACATTTTGACAGTGTATGCTGTATGAGAAAGATATGGCAGCAATTTGCCATTCTTCCCACTGTGTTCATGTAACCTAGCTGACAAATATAGTTGTTGTTTTTGGGTGGTGAAATCAAGGGCTTTATGTGCCCTCACCAATACCCCATGGGAATCTGGAGTGGGGAGTGTGGTATATTGGGCCCTAGCTGCTTCTAAGGAGGACTCCAAAGTACAGAGGGTAGCCTGGGTGGATTTCCTATGTTTGGCGATATTGGAGATGTAAGAGCCCTGCACAGTCGCCTTAAAGGCACCCCAAGTGGGGCCCATGGGGGGGGGGACCCTGCATTATCCCACCAGTAATGGGACACATCCTAGTGTATGGGGTCGTGCAGATCAGGAGTGGTTATCTAGAGTCGACTGAGCTTCCACAATCAAAATGAGGGCCTATGCCCAAATAGCAGCTCTATTGAAAGGGCAGAGTGGTCAGATATCATTTGTGCTATATATGAGACTGCGTGAATAGAGAAGGCTAGATCCGATGTCATCAGGGCATAATCTAACCTGGAAAGAGCATGGTAGGTCTGGGATTGACACGAGTACACCCTAGCTAGGGGATTCCTCTGTCGCCATAGGTGCACATACCCAAAGGAAGCACACCACTGACCAAACAACTTAGATTCAGAATGAAGAGGCTTCAAGTGGTCAAGACTTGGGTCAAGCATCGAGTTAAAAGTCTCCGACGATGAGGGTTGCAATTTTTGGTAAGGTTGACAAGTGAACACTTCATTCTGCAATTCTTAAGTCGTAACGGGGGGGGGGGGGGGGGGGGCGGACATAAACCACCACTAGTAGTAAAAGGCAACGCATATACTGTACAGAGAAGAAAAATATATCCACCCTTTGGATCCGAAACAACCCTCTCACAGGAGAAGGGTAGTTCTTTGCATATTAAAATTGACACACCCTGGGCATAGTTAGAATAGGTGGCATGGTATCCGTACAGTACCCAATGTTTTTTTAGAGCAAGGACCTTGGACCCCATTAAAAGGTGTCTCCTGCAGGCATAGGATAATAGGATTTTTATAACAGCTTACCTGCAAAATCCTTCTCTTGGAGTACATCACAGGACACAGAGCCACAGTAATTACTGTATGGGTTATATAGGCACCTTTAGGTGATGGACACTGGCACACCCCAGACAGGAAGTTTAGCTCCCTATATAACCCCTCCCCTTACTGGGAGTACCTCAGTTTTGTAGCAAAACAATATATGTGTATTAAAGAGGGGAGGAACCTCTGTGTCCCATGATGTACTCCAAGAAAAGGATTTTACAGGTAAGCTGTTATAAAAATCCTATTTTCTTTATCGTACATCACGGGACATAGAGCCACAGTAATTACTGTATGGGATGTCAAAGAGCAATGCGATCTGAGGGGAGGGGAAACCAACAAAAGTAGGGTGCAATCAGACCTGAGGACCTATACTGCTGCCTGCAGCACACTGCGCCCAAAGACGATATCCTCATGCCTTCTTACATCCACCTGAATCTGGTGAATGTATGGACTGAAGACCAAATTACGGCCTTGCAGATTTGAGCCATGGAGGCTTGGTGATGCACTGCCCACGAAGCACTCACAGCCCTGGTGGAGTGCGCTTTGATTTGAAGAGGTGGAACTTTCCTCTTCAAACCATAAGCTTGAATAATTACTTGCCGAATCCATTTGGCAATAGTGGATTTTGACGCTGCCTGTCCTTTACTAGGACCTCCAGGCAACACAAACATCTGTTTTCCGAAACTGAGCAGTCGCCTTCAAATAGATTTTGACTGCTCTCACTACATCCAAAGAATGTAGTGACTCTTCTTCCGTAGAACAGGGTTCTGGAAAAAATTAAGGTAGAAAAATATCCTGGTTTAAATGGAAACCTGAAACCACCTTCGGCAGAAAGCTAGGATGAGGACGCATTACCACCTTATCCTTATGAATAATTAAATATGGCTCTTTACAAGAAAGAACAGCCAATTCTGATACCCTTCTTGCAGAAGATATGGCAACCAGAAACCAACTTCCTTGTGAAAAGGATCAAGGGAGTAAGTCGTATCGGCTCAAAAAGGCTGTTTTTGTAAAACAGACAAAACCAAATCCAAGTTCCAAGGTTTTTAAGGGTGACCTAACCAGCCGATTAAGCCATGTCACCCACTGTATAAAACTATGGACCAGGAAATGCGAAGTAAGGGTCGTTGGAACAATACTGATAAGGCCGAGACCTGGCCTTTGATGGTACTCAAGACCAGGTTTATTTCTAATCCTATCTGCAGAAAAGCAAGGCTTCTACCTATAACATACTTTCTAGGATGCCAACCCCTGGACTCACACCAGGAAACATATGCCTTCCAGACTCTATAATAAATGACTCTGGAAGCTGGCTTCCTTGTATTAATCAAGGTAGATATCACTGAGCCTGAAAGCCCGCAATTCTCCAGAATATGGGTTTCAATAGCCAAACCATTGAATTTAGCGTTTGTAAGGTAGGATGGAACACCGGTCCCTGCGATAGCAGGTCTGGACGTGGTGGTAGGGTCCATGGGGCCCCTACCGCCATCTTTACGATCTCTGCATACCAAAATGTTCTGGGCCACAAGAATCACTGACTTCCCTTCCTGCTTGATCCTGCAAAGAAGTCGTGGTAGCAGCTTAATAGGAGGGAATGCATAAAATCAGTGAAAAAACTGATTCCACGAGGTCACCAACGCATCTGTTCCGTATGCGAGTGGATCCCTCGTTCTTGACACAAAGTTGTCGATTTTGTTGTTGAACCTGGATGCAAACAGATCTACATCCAGGGTTCCCCATCTTTGGCATATAGCATGCCAAAGATGGGGGGGTGAAGGGACCATTCCTCCGGGAACAACTGCTGACTCCTCAAGTAGTCCGCCTGCCAATTTTCTACCCCTGGGATATGCACGGCACATACTTTTCTGCCCAGGTTAGGATATGGTTTACCTCTCCCTGGGCTGCATGACTTCGGGTGCCCCCTTGGTGATCAATATAAGCCACTGCTGTGGCATAGTCGGATTGAATCCTGACAGGACAATTCCACAACCTGCATGTCCAGGCCCTTAGGGCTAGGCGTGCTGCCCGAATCTCTAGAATATTGATGGGCAAGGTCCTTTCAGTTCTGGACCATTTCCCTTGGACAGTCGCCTCTTCCAGGACTGCTCCTCAACCCGCAAGGCTGACAGCTGTTACCACCTTTCAGGTAACTGGTACGAAGGGTTTCCCCTTCTGCAGATTCTTGGATATCCTCCACCAACTGAGGCTCTGGCGCACCTTTGGCGACGCATTGGAAAATCTAGCGCTTGGACCCTTTTGCTCCAGGTATACAGGATACTGTTTTGCAGCAGTCTCGAATGAGACAGGGCATAGGGAACCGCTTCGGATGAAGCTGCCATCTTTCCCAACAACCTCATGCAAAGGCGAATAGAAGGACCCTTCTTTGCCCTGACCACCAGAACCAGCTCCTTTATGGAATGGATCTTTGCCTCGGGTAAAAAACACCCTCTTCTGGGCTGTATCTATAACTAGACCCAAGTATTCTTAGTCTTCTTAATGGTTTTAAAGAAGATCTCTCTAGGTTGAGGACCCAACCTAGGTATTCCAGGTAGCCGATTGTGCAGACCATGCTTTGGTCTAAGCGGGCTACCCACCTGTCTATCAAGAGATGGTCATCTAGGTATGCTACAATTGTTATACCTTGAGTCTTTAAACTGGCCAGAGGAAGGGCCAGAAGTTTTGTAAACACCCAAGGTGCAGTAGCTAGACCGAAAGGCAAGGCTACAAACTGAAAGTGACGTTTTTCTACTTCAAAAACGCAGATATTTTTGATGAGCGGGGAAAATAGGCACATGCAGGTATGCATCCCTGATGTCGACTGATGCTAGAAGTTCTCCTCCTTATAGGATGTAGACAACAGATTGGATTGATTCCATGCGTAAAAAGCGGATATTCAGGAAACGGTTTAGATCCTTGAGATCTAGCATGGGTTTGACATCCCCATTTGGTTTTGGCACTGTGAAAAGGTTTGATAAAACCCCAACCCCTGCTTCATCGCGGGGACCGCCATGACCCTTTTGAGAAGGTCTAATGCTTGAAAAGGAGACTTCTTTTTCTCTGGATCTTTGGACATTTGCCCTGAGGTAAAGGAGGAGATGGGAAATCTCGGAACTCTAGTTTGTAGCCTAGAGCTATTATGGAGAACATCCATCTGTCTCGAAACTCCTCCTGCCAGACCCTTGAGAACTGCAGAAGTCCCCCCCCACCCCCCACCCCCCACTCCCCACTCGAGCAAGCGGGGGCACCCCTTCATAAGAGGTTTTAGCGTTCTGTCTTGTAGGTTTCTTCCCCCAGGACTTGTTTTGTCCCAGAGTTGACCCTGAAGTCCTATTGAACCTGACGGTGGAGGCTGACGCCCCTGGCACTGGAGGAAGAGCCCTTTTAAATGAGGGACGTTTTACTCCTTTTCTTAACTGGCAAAAGGGTACCTTTCCCCATCCCCAAACAGCCTTTCACAGCGGAAAGGAAAACCAGCCAGGAGCTTTTTGCATGGCACTTTGGCTGACCACTTTTCAACCATAAGATTCTACAGATATGCCCCAACCCAAGCGTAAAGCGAGAGGTTTGCAGAATAGAATCTCTGATTGCATTAATTGCAAAACACAAAGCCCCTGGCAACTTGGCTAAATCCTGGGCCTGCTGTTCAGGGAAAACCTTGAGCACCTGTCTCAAATGGTCTCTCAGGGATTGACATACCCTAATTGCCACCACTGCAAGTTGAGCTACTGAACCTGCCAAAGAAAAAATGTTTAACAGGAATTCCAATTTTTCATCAGGTAGATTTCTAAGCATTTGAGCATTGTCAACCGGACAAGTCATTTTTAGCTACAGAGGATATAGCAGCGTCAATTGTTGGTATACTCCACCTCTTGGTAAATTTTTTCCTCCATAGGATAAAGTGTTGAAAACTTTTTTAGGAGGGAAAAATGCTTATCCGGGTGATCCCACTCAGAATACATAAGCTTTTCCAGCAATGAATGGACAGGAAAGGCACGCAAGCTTGAGGAGGCTTTAGTGAACTCAAACTTTTAAATGTGGAGCAGACCATTTCAGTAAGAGATTGCACCAGCAATCAACGTGAAGCTGAAGAAGGTCCTTCCCCCACTCCATCCCTCGGAAGAGGAGTCATCAGCCTCTTCATGGTCCCCTGAGGGGGGTTCCTTTACCCCTCCCACTGTTTCTCTGGTTGAGGGTCCTGGTGGTAGAAGGGGACCCGTCAACGCCGTGCTAAGCCCTGCCCCCCCCCTCCCTCCGACTTCCCACCATGCGCCCCCCCCCCACTTTTCAAAAAAAAAAAAAAACTGCTTTCCCGCGTGAGGCTCCGACCGGACCGGCATGCAGGGGAGGGCTGGAGTGGAGGAGGAGAGCTGCTGGAGAAAAAACGCCGTACTATGGCAGTGATGGTGGAAGCGGCGTGGCATACCGCCGACTGACCCCTGCTCCCTCGCCTCCTGGAGAGAAGAAATACCTGTCCAGGTGGGGGATTCCACAAGAAAAAGCCCCCGTTTCCAACATCTTACCTGGGCTGGAGGAAGCATGCTGCTTGAAATGACACAGAGCAAGACTGACAAGCATGGAATCAGGTACATGCTCTTGACAGCCCCCAGTGGCGACTTTAGGCATGACAACATTTTACTTAAAAGGAGAAAACCCATAAGAATTAGAAAAATTCTTTAGGAATCTTCACTTACCTTATCCAGCTGCAGGGTTCTGTGGTAAACCAGACAGACCCAATCTTCACCACTCACGGTGGGCTCGGTTTAAAAAACCTTCAGGAATCGGGGCCCCTTTTTATCTGGGGATCCACACTCCTGGACCTGTAAAGCACCCCGCCAGGAAATATGGCTAAAAAAAAACAAAAAAAAAAAAAAAAACCAAACAAGCACTGGATCTCGGGGTCCAGCTCTCTATAAAAAAGAAACGTTAAAGGCAAAACCTCGTTTCTTCCGAAGCGAGGCCCAGGTACAATTCAATTTGGCCTGAAAAGACACTTTGAATGGATCCGGTTGCATAGCTGGCCCCAGCAAAATATTCCAGTGGAGCTCAGCCTAGCACATCTTTACTCGTGACCAACACCTAAGACACTGGCAAAAAAACTGAGGTACTCCCAGTAAGGGGAGGGGTTATATAGGGAGCTAAACTTCCTGTCTAGGGTGTGCCAGTGTCCATCACCTAAAAGGTGCCTATATAACCCATACAGTAATTACTGTGGCTCTGTGTTCCGTGATGTACGATAAAGAAATGCGGTTTATGTACCTTGAGGAAATGAAACAAGGCCCTTTTAAACTTGGGATTTAACCCCTGCACATTCCAGGAGATGCACGTAACCTTAATATTCGAAGGTATAATAAAAGGAAGGGGACCTGGTCTATTCAGCCGAAGTCAATGAACAAATGTTAGATCAGTCAGTGATCAAAAATGAAAGTAACCGTAGCATAGTCTCCCTTGTGGAGATCTATAGCCTCTTGTCAGAGCAAATAATTTTGAGTACCTGTCTCTGCAACGATTCTTGAAGCTGTAAGTGAAAAAAGTAGGGGTAGGATTCACTACCAAAAGGAGAGCCCAGTTCAGGTGCCAGATGCCTGGTTAAACGACCAGGTTGTCACAGGGATTCAAACCAGGAGAGAGCATTCACTGGGGTTTGAAAGAAGTGCACCTGACCTTGATAAACGACCCACAATGAGGCAGGAAACAATATGGAGTACTGAATGGCTTTTCCCCGAAGCAGTTGCTTGACATGTTGGTATTTGGCCCTTGATGCACAAACGGCAGGGGAGTAATCAGGGAAGAGGGACACTGTCACGTTGTTGATCTTGAGGCTCCCTTTCAGGCGAGCAGCGTGTAGGATGGCGTCCCTGTCTCAGTAGTTGAGTAGACAGATAACCATGGTGCAGGAAGGGTTGCCTTCAGAGCGGTCTGCCAGGAACTGTATGGGCTCTTTCTAGGGCAAACCAGGGGGATAGGCAGTCTTTCCCAAATTCCTGGGTAAACCAGCATTCCAGGCAGGATACCGGGTCAGACCCCTCGACCCGCTCAGGGAGGCCCACCAGTTGCAGATTGTTTCTGAGCAGACGGTTTTCCAAATCATCTACTTTATCTTCCAGTGATCTTATTTTGGTACCACATGTTTTAAGAGCAGGCATGAGAGGGTGAACAGTGTCCTCCAGATCACTAATGCGCCGTCCGTGTCAGAGACCCGACCCGGATCTTGTGCATGTCCTGGCGCATTATTGTTATGACTAGTTTAAGTTCCAACACCTTGCCCAAAAGATCTGAATAATTTAACTTAATAATCTTGAGAACATTCAGCAGAGTAAGTTCCGGGTCTACTTACATGCCATCCTCGCTAGGGGAGGTCTGGGATAGCAGAGCCGGTGGAATGGGGGCCCCAAAGGAGGGTGGTGGAGAGGAGTTCGGCTCTTCTCCAAACAATTCTGTCATGGATGCATGTGGAGCAGCGGCCATCTTGTCCAGAGCGCGTGGGGATATTCATTTTGGCCAGGGGCTGTTGCTTCTTGTGATTTCCCATCCACTAAAAGCACAGAAGGGAGCACAGGGCCTTCACCAAGCAGCCAGGTAGGAAATCAGCCAAGATACAGAGGCAGGTACACAGGATTAAGCAGAGGTGATCACGGAGCTGTTAAGAAAGACGTCCGCTCACATGGTGCATTAGGCTACGCCCCGGGGACTGTGATGTTTAGTGGGGACTGAGAACGCTGATGTAAGAATGGGTTCAGATCTGTGCATGTGCATTAGGTGCACACGTTGGGGCTAGGTCAGCCCAAGAAACAGAGAAAGAAATCCTTAACCTTTTTTTTCCCCAAAAATCGCATCGCACCAAGCTGCATGGTGCTGCAGGAAGATGTGGTTTGGCACATGCGAAAATGTGCCATAGGTACAGATATCATAATCGGACCCCTGCTGGAAGAAAGTTTTACTGACCGGATCTTGTGAATTTTAATTCAATACTCCTGTAGTAGGGTGTCAGGGTGCTGTTCAGCCACCTAGAGTTTGAGGCTGGGTTCACACTGCTGCCGGATGCTCCCCTGTCCCTGTTCTGTTTCAGGGACGAATCGGGGTCCAATTTTTAGCTGAATTTGGCCCTGAAAACAGAGCCAAAGACGCACAGGACTCCTGTGCAATTCCCTCTGGAGATGTGCCCCATTGAGAGCCGGTCAATAGCTCCGGTCATGCGAATTGGATGCGGGGAAACCCACAGCCAATTCGCATTAGTGTGAACCCAGCCTCATATAGACAAACAGATTTCCTTTAATGAATCCCTTGATCATTGACTTCTTCCCTGTGAACCAATCGTTAGGTCTTGAATACTTTTGCAGCCAAGGGACAGTTTCAGGTGATTTTAATTTGGCGCCCATGGCAGTAGCAGCTTTTTCTTTGATTTAAAGTTTAATATGGGTTGACAGGGTAATGCTAAAAGACAATTAACCAAAACCCATGATTAAATCAACTAAATAGATTAAACAAAGTCTAGTCCCACCCTATGTGCCTAGAGTAATGGATTTTATTGATCCAAGACATAAAGCTCACTGATGTGTTCAGATGGTGCAAACACCCCAGTGTACCGAGTACTGGAGATAATCGCTGTAAGCATCGCCAGCTTACTTTATACAAAACATTGCTGAGAACCAAATTAAAGGGTGAGATTCCCTTACATACTACACTATGTATACCTCTGCCTTTTCCAGTGGGCATGCTTCCAAGTGCAGTCACGGTTTCATCTTCCTTTTATTTACTGAGCTAAGTGTATTAAGGCTTGTGTGTACAGGGCAATGCAGCATGCATTCAGGTTGCATGATTTAGAGTACCATTTATGGGCTTTGACAGGCTTTCGTGTATGTTACAATGTTTTTTTCCCCCTTTCTGTTCAATAGCAAAGCAAAAGCAGCTTGATGCAGGCCAGAAGTAAGTCAGATGGCATTAAAGGGAAACCCCACTGACAGCTGAATGAGTCATCGGTTGCTAAGGAAGCGTTGCCCCCGTAATTGCTGGGGGTTTTTTGTATACATTTTAGCTGTCAGTGGGGGAATCAAACTGACAGTTGAAAGAACCGAGCCTGAAAGTATTGGTTTTAGGTATTGGAACATTTGCAATGAGTGCACACATACACAGAAGACACAAAGCAGTTACCGTATCCAGCAGCTTCTGTGCTTTCTCCCCTGGTAAGAGACGTAACCCCGCTGTGGCTTTCAAGACAAGTGGTGTGGAGCTCCTGAGGTAATCGGGTATTTCTGCCACTGCAATATCCAACAGCTCCTTTATTCCTACAGTGCACTGAAAAAAGTACAAAACAATGTAAATGAAGTACACACCTTTCTACGGGTAGGACTATAGTTTGGTACAGCGACATGACAAACCAATGGTCTATACAACAGTCTGAATTCTATTTTGCAAGCTTAGTTAGGAAAGCTTTCACCCTCACCAAGCTTCATTGTCTCTGTTGGAGTCAGAGTCACCAGAAGTCAGGGTGGATTTGATTTAAATCACTAGTAAAAAGCCTCCATTTAAATTATTATTTTTAAAATCAAAAATATGGGTAGAGGTCAGCTCCAAAATATTTCAACCTAACATGGTACCAACATCACTAAATTATATGAAATGGATAGGTAGAGGATATGGGACTTTAGAAGGTACATTTGACGTGAAGAAAATAAGGATAATAATATGCTCAAGTCTAAAAAATTAAATTATTACAAAAAAATTGATAAAAAGTAAGGAATACAGTATAGACCACAGTCATAGGCACATACACATTTGCCCATCATTGACAGCGAAGAAAAAGTGCAACTGTCATCATTGTCCCGCAGCAGCTCCTCCTCTGACCCGCTGTTGACTCACCGACAGTCCCATTCACTTTAATGGGGCGGCTGGTGATGCGACAGGTGACACAACAAGGTGAGGGATGTGGCGGCAGCAGGTGAGTGGATGCCCACTAACAGGTGCTGCCATAATAGATCTGAAATGACAGGTGCTCTTTAAATGTAAGGACTTATTCTTGCTGGTAGTTAGAATCTTAAATTTCATTTTGACTGCTTGCCCTTTCTCCTCACACTTAGAGCCTGGTACAGATGCATTTATCTTCAAACAATCATACAGTTTGTAGTGTACATAGATTTGCAAAAACAATGGGATAAAAGAATATTCCTGAACTTTGTTTTATCTCATGGTTACTGTGAAATTGTGTGAATGCATCAATGCAGTGCATGTTAGCTTGCAGAGCTTGGATTCATTGAATGAGTTTACCAAAAATGTAAATATTGCAGAATATACAGCCTCGTGCTACATAACCAAGCTCCATTTCATGCTGAATAAACTAAATTAGTAATGTAATCTTAAATAGAAAACTATCTTTAGTTTGATTTTTACTCCAAAAGCATTTTATTAAAATAAATTTGATTAAAAAAAAAAAAAAAAATAATCTGAGTTAAATAAAAAAAAAAATAAAAATTATCGATTTTTATCCACCCTGCCAGAAGTTTGAAAGCTGCTGTTAGATTTCACATCCATTTCTTTAAGGAATGTATACCAGTGTTAAATACAGCCTCATAGTTAAAAGACAACTTCACTTTAAGTGTTGGATTTAAAGATTGCCCCTTCTATATGAGTACATAATTGCAGCAATGCTCCCGAGTTCTTCCCTGTATAGCTTGCCTGATGTAGTACATTCTCCTTAGTCAAGGCCAGGCATTTGCACCTGTGTACTGTGGTCTACACTCATTCACATGAACGACTCATTTTGAGCAAATTTTTTTTGCCCCATGCATAGGAATTTACAGGGGCTTTGCAGAAAAGGCTGTACTACACCAGGCAAGGCGGAATCACAGATGACAGACAAGGGGTTGTATTTACCCCCATGGGCAATACACTATTCGTTATATTTATAAATATAAAACAAAATAAAAAAAAATAGATAGCAATTCATCCAGGAAAATCACTGGTACATTTATTTTGTGTAGATGGCGCAAAATCAAATGTCCACCTTCTATTTTCTTTACAGGTCAAATGTTATTCAGTCATTTAAAATAGAGTGGTTTACAGGAAATACTGCATTATAGCCACTAGATGGAGCAGAAAAGCATAGGAATAAATGATCCTCAGCTCCATCTAGTGGCCATAATGAGGTATTTCCATAAACCACTACTTTTTTGTGAATGGATAACATTCAACTTGTAGAGAAAACAGAATTTTTGATTTTGACCCATCTGCACAGAATAAACCTGCTAGCAGTTTTTCTGAACAAATAGCTATACTAACTTTTTACTTATAAATACACCCCTATATGTGGGGGATTCAAAATGGTAAACTTTAGTTAACCACTTGCCGCCTGCCATATAGCAGAATGACGGCGGCAAAGTGGTTTCGATATCCTGACTGGGCGTCATATGACGTCCTCAGGACATCAGGGCGATCGTTGTTGCGGTGTGTCAGTCTGACACCCTGCAACACCGATCTAGGTAAAGAGTCTCTGACAGAGACTACCACGTGAACAGCCGTGTCCAATCACGGCTGATCACGATGTAAATAGGAAGAGCCGGTAATCGGCTTTTCCTCACTCGTGTCTGACAGACGAGAGTAGAGGAGGGCCGATCGGCTGCTCTCCTGACTGGGGGGAGGGTGGGGTGTCTGTGCTGATTGTTTATCAGCACAGCCTCCCCTCGGATCCCACCCAGGACCACCAGGGAAGCCGCCCAGGACCACCAGGATGGCCACCACACTGGACCACCAGGTATGCCCCCTTAGACCCCCAGGGAAATACTAATCGGTGCCCAGGCAGCTGCCAATCAATTCCCAGGCAGCTGCCAATCAGTGCCCACTCACAATGCCTACCACTGCCACCAGGGATGCCCATCAGTGCCGTGTATAAGTGCCCATCAGTGCCACCTATCAGAACCCATCTTTGCAGCCTTTCAGTGCCCAGTGTCGCCTATCAGTGCCCATCAGTGCCGCCTATCAATGCCCATCAGTGCTGCATATCAGTGCCGCCTACCAGTGCCGCATATCAGTGCCCATCGTCAGTGCCTGCTCATTGGTGTAACCTCATCGGTGCCGCCATATCAGTGCCCACCAGTGAAAGAGAAAACTTACTTATTTACAAAATTTTTTAACAGAAACAAAAGCAAAACTTATTTTTTTCAAAATTTTAGCAAAAAATAAAAAAAACGCAGGAGGTGATCAAATACCACCAAAAGAAAGCTCTATTTGTGGGAACAAAATGATAAAAATTTAGTTTGGGTACAGTGATGGATCACTGCGCAATTGTCATTCAAACTGCGACAGCACTGAAAGCTGAAAATTGGTCTGGGCAGGAAGGTGTATAAGTGCCCTGTATTGAAGTGGTTAAGCATAGTTTCAGTTCTAAACACATTTAAAAGAGGTTTCTGTTATTTGACATGGTTATGCAAATATTAGTGTAGTCCTTCATCTGTGGAGAAAGCCTTGATACATCCAGACAGTTTAAACAGTTCATTTCATGGTACAAGGGACTTTGTTTGATTTGATATTCTGTTAAATGTGTGTACTAACTAACCAAGCAGTGTGTATTTACTCATATGCACGAAGGTAAAAAACCATCAGCCTTTACAACCACTTAAAAGGTAAAACACTCTACTACTTGTTGTAAACCAAAGGCTGCCAGTTAAAACCTGTGACAAGTAAGCGGAGGGCTTGTCTATGGACGCATACAGCCCGGCTCGGGAGTGTGCCTGCACAGGTGACCCCATAGCAAGGAGAGGAGGAGGAGTGGAGAGCACCAATGTGGAACTACTCTGCAATATCATTGCACAGAGCAGATAAGCATATCATTAAAAAAAAAAAAAAAAAAAGAAGAACACTTTAATATCACTTCAACTAAACATTTTTTTAATCAGCACAAGGGACTTTACTTACAATCAGTGTGAAGTGTCCCTTGCACTATTTCTTCTCCGATCTTCCCCTACCCCCACAGCCTTAAACTTCCATAGGTTAATATGAGCCGAGGGCCATGTCATAAGAACCTCTCAAGAATGCCGACTGTGCCCCCCCTCCTTTCCACCTGCCTCCTCTATTAACAGAAGGTGTACTATAGCTTCTATAAATCAAACAGGATCTATGAATGGATGAAGTGTACCTTTCATTTATCCACCCTTCTTCCATTCATAAATTGGTTTCTATTCATAGAAGCTGTAGTGCAACTTCTTTTAATGGGGAGGCAGGCAGAAAAGGCGGGTATGGTTGGGCACTCTTCCTGCTGTTCTAATAACCCCCACTGCACCAAAAGATTGTAATGAACACTGATGCAGAAGACAGCAACACAAAACACTATGAACTGATATCACTTGTACTGATTTCTTTTTTTTTTTCTAACTCACAGGCTTTAAGCAGTTACAGCCATAGTTTTTTCTTTTCTTATGGGATAAAGGTTTTATATAAATGAAGCACCCCTGCCAGTGGCAACCCTCTAACTGCCGCTTTTGTTGGAAAGTTTGTCCTTGTAAAGAATATGTAAACCCAACATTATATTCCTGATATGTGCCTGATGTACCATGTACTTGGTACACAAAAGTATCCTGTTCTCTTTGTATTGCTTCCCTGGTGTTCCTGCCAGTATCTCTGCTTTCCCATCAAAAGCTGACCATGCTAGGCAGACAGAAAAGCATGGTCCAATCTCTGGCTGTGCTGAGCACTCAGTCCATACCAGTGTACTGCGGTTTCTCCTCCTCCAGCTTTCCGAGCTCCTTATACACTCTGAATAGTGTGTATGTGATCACTTCTAAAAAAATGGAGAGATATTCATAATAGAAAAACCAAAACATTTTGGACAATTTCATGCTCCCATTTTTTGTGGGAACAGCCCCTTCCTGTTCCAACATGACTGCGCACCAGTGAACAAAGCAAGGTCTATAAAGACATGGATGAGCGAGTTTGGGTTGGAGGAACTTGACTGGCCTGCACAGAGTCCTGACCTTAACCTGATATAACACTTTTGGGATGAATTAGAGTGGAGACTGTGAGCCAGGCTGCGTTGAAATTCCTCAGATATTGCCACCTTTAAAGTACAGTCTGATATATTGAGAACTAGGTTTATAGACAAAGATTACAATCCCTTCTTGGTTGATCAAGAATTCCAACATGCTTTGGACACAAACAGGGAATCTCTATTAGAAGAGAAATCCAGAGGTGAACAGGGGGATACTTTCAAGTGGTCTATGGTGACTGCATTTTCTATTCAGCACAAGCAGGTTAGAGCTATTCTCTCTAAACATTGGGGCATTCTCAAAAATGATTGAATTTTGAACACCGCCCTGCCAGACCAAGCGAAAGTTATTTTTAGAGGAGTTCCCACCTTACAGAGTAAAATAGCTCCAAATATCATCAACCCCCCCATACGCTAGCCTCTCTTTCACAAGATGGAGGGTTTCTACTCATGCAGAAAGTGCACTGTGTGCCAGCACAACTCTGGGATAGGACGAAAAACTGTTTATGTCCTCGGTTATCCACAAACAATATTCGATCAAACAGTTTTGTACATGCACCACTAGCCACGTTGTGTACGTGATCACTTTTCATTGTGGGAAACAATACGTGGGCCGTACCATCCACTCTCTCAGTCGCTACTGGACTCATCCATTGATTGCGCAGCGGATGTCTGTAGGATATTTTTCCAACATGTATGTAGAGCTGTGTAGTTTCCCTGATAAATTTTTTAATTTGGAAGAGTGTGCCACCAGAGGAACGTCTTCTTCAGGGGGAAACCCTAACCCCCTAACCTTGTTCTTCAGGGGGAAACCCTAACCTTGTTTTTCAGGGGGAAACCCTAACCCCAACCTTGTTCTTCAGGGGGAAACCCTAACCCCCTAACCTTTTTCTTCATGGGGAAACCTAACCCTAACCTTGTTCTTCAGGGGAAACCCTAACCTTGTTCTTCAGGGGGAAACCCTAACTCTAAATATCAACATTCTGGACCATTCTGGAAAATTTACATTAACAATTTTCTCATTTCCAAAAAATGTAGAAATAAAAAAGCCAGATATTAAATTTCATGCAACTATGATCAAGTCGGGGGTCAAGCTCAATGGTAGGGTCATCTGGTTCAAATCTAACAACATATAGCTCAAATTCCAATTCTACTTTTGCTAACAGCAATGCTAGTGGTGTATTGGATTGGATCATGGGCTCATTAGGGGTATATAAATGGTCTATGAAGCATTGCAAGCAATTACAAGTTTTTAAAATATTTTTTTCAGTGGTCTTTCTTCATTTGCTATCATTTTTAAATTATGTAAAAAAAAAAAAAAAAAAAATAGGGCACCTTTAAAAATGCTTCTAAACGTAAACACGTCTAAACGCCGGTATTGCGTTTAGCCGTGTTTGGCGTCCAAACTCATTTTTTTGCCTTCAAAGAAAAGCCTACAAAAACGCAACTGCCTAAAAACTACATTAAAAGGAACCTGTGTACATGTACACATAAGAGAACATTGGATGAGTTCAGGGGCAGCTGAAAAAAGCATCCAACTGCCTCTGAACATCGGTTTACCAGCTATAGAGATGAAGGTAGCTATAGGGAAACGAAAACAGGTGGTGAGAAGATAGCCCTTTTCTATGCAATTCCATAGCTACAGTGAAGATGTATTCAGAATTATTAAAAAAAAACCAAAAAAAAAAAAAAAAAAAAAAAACCACACACTGACCCCTACTTCAACGAGCCTATCCACAGATAGAAGATTTACAACAGGCACCCATGAAAGCGTATAGGAGAAATAAGACACTTAGAGATTCACTGGAGCGGTCAGAATATAGGCCTAGGGAGCATGAAGTAAAAATGGAATTTTTGGGCAAAAAGAGAAAGGGTTGCTTTCCTTGCCTTAATCTTATTCAGTGTAGTTTAATAAAGAAAGGTGACCATTATATACATCCTGGTAATGGTGAAAGGTTTTCACACATGTCAGTCCTCTTATGTAATCTATATTTTAACATGCCCATATAACTTAATATATGTTGGGGAGACCACGCAAAAAAAAAAAAAAAAATCAAGGACAGGATTGCTCAGCATCGTAGCACCATCAGACATAAGCAACCAGGTTTGCCAGTTTCTAGGAATTTTCTTGAACAGGGACACAAAAGATTCAGATTTGAGATTTATGGTCTTGGAGGAAATACTTAAGACAGGAGAGGGGGGTGACAGGATACGAAAACTGAAACAAAGAGAAGTATGGTGGATAAAAAAAATTAAGCTCCATGCACCCTGAGGGAATGAATAGGGATTATGATCTATATCTATTTCTATAGATTGTGAGGAGTGAATCTCATGTTTCTTTTCAGATTGAACAGAGCCATACAGGAGAAAACATGGAGTGTATTTGCGGATGGAGGACCATGGAAATAGACAGCACAAAGAGAAACACAGATCTATTTTTTGTTTTTTCTTGTGATATGACATGACTAATTCCTTAGTGTAAATATGTACAGGAATTTAAATTAGTTCACATATTAGGAGGTGAAGAATTAGATGAGCAACAGAAATGATTTAGATCCCAACATTCATATTAGCATTTTATATATGTATATACGTACACACATACTAAAATATATATATATATATATATATATATATATATATATATATATATATATATATATATATATTTTGTATTAGCACTATAGAGATTATATTAGAGTCAGTCTGTGGAGGGTTAAATTAGAGTGGCAATGGAATGAATACACCTGTGAGGTTACACCCTGTGGTGTTGGTATAAAAGCCAGATGAGGTCTTTTGTAGATTGATGTACAAGGCCTGATGAAGAGCATGGTATGCTCGTGACTGTAGAGTAGCAGCATTATATTGTCATGTTTTGAAGAGCAATCAGATAAAAATATTTTTGCATTGGAGAACGTGTCCTGTCGTCTTTTTCTATTGAATATTGGTGAAGAATTGGGAGCCCACCATGACACTGAGCTCCAAAAATAAATAAATAGAGGAAGTAACCCACCCTATTTTTGGTATGTATGTGAGATATAGATATATCTCTCTAATATTATTATACATACATACATACATACACACACACACACACATTTTTGTATTTGTTTACACAAATATGTTTATTAGTCGGACTTGTTCACTCGTGGTGTAGATTACCATATGCCCATGCAGGGCTGTATACTTGCATGGGGATGCAACATGTGTTCAATGCATCTTGGTGCAGGCAATCATTGATGTCTATTGAGACATAGCTGCTGTCTCCCAATATGACATCTGTGTGGGTGTGGGTCCATGAACGCAGACAGTGTGAGTTCAGGGACCCGGACCCACACAGATATCTTATTGGGACACAGCGGATGTGTCCATGCAGCCACTGTGTCCCAGTAGACAGAGATTTGTGTTTGGGTTTAATGCCACTTTAAAAGGTAAGGAGCGTGGAAGATTTAAAGTATTTGTATATTGCATTCTTTATTGTTGTATTCATCTAGATTGTGAAAGGTTGTTGCTAGGTTTCTAATGTTCGTCACTATATAAAAAAAAAAAAAAAAAAAAAAACACACCACATAGCTAATCAATGTGCATGTGCTTACAGGTCACTTGTAACCTCAAGGTTCTAATTAATGGAAAAAAGGATAGACTACATTCTCATTCATTAGCTCATGGTCATCATATCCATAGGCATTGCATACTAATAAGTCACTTTAGTTAGTAAACAAGGTAATCCAGAGTTGATATTCAAGAAAAACAAAGTTATACATTCCATGGAATGATTATTATGCAGATTTGATTACCCAGGAGGTTTAGTTTAAACAAGAATCTTTTTAACTAACAGTCAACTTTAAGATTCACCCAAAAGTGGAACTTCCACTGATCCGCTTCCTCCCCCCTCTGTTGCCACATTTGGCACCTTTTAGGGGGGGGGGGGGGGGGGGGGTACTTGCAAACAGGTACCCTTCTCAACTTCCAGGAGATGGCGCCGCAGCGCAATTAGAAAGCGCAGCGCACTACGTGCATTAGGGAACGGGCTGTCAAGCTGAAAGCCTTCATTGCCAATTTCCCTTACGAAAAATGGTGGCGGCAGTACCCGACAGCCGATGCGAAAATCGGCTGGGGTGCCGACATCGCGGGCTCCATGGACAGGCAAGTGCCTATATATTAAAAGTCAGCAGCTACAGTATTTGTAGCTGCTGACTTAATTTTTTTTCCCCTGGCAGAACACCACTTTAAAAGTGAAACTAAACCCTCCAAATCCTTTACAGCCAAGGAAGTGGCCATGTTAGCTTTTTTTTGATCTGCAGTTGCTTTGGTGTTGCTCATGTGATCAGTTATGACACCAACCATTTGATGGCTTGGCAGTCCAGTTCAGAGTACAAGCAACTGACAGTCACTCACAGCATGTCTTACATATACACACACACACACACACACTGGGGACGGAAAGTGTTCAGACCCCCTTAAATTTTTCACTCTTTGTTATATTGCAGCCATTTGCTAAAATCATTTAAGTTCATTAATTCCCTCATTAATGTACACACAGCACCCCATATTGACAGAAAACCACAGAATTGTTGACATTTTTGCAGAATTATTAAAAAAGAAAAACTGAAATATCACATGGTCCTAAGTATTCAGACCCTTTGCTGTGACACTAATATTTAACTCAGGTGCTGTTCATTTCTTCTGATCATCCTTGAGATGGCTATACACCTTCATTTGAGTTCAGCTGTGTTTGATTATACTGATTGGACTTGATTAGGAAAGCCACACACCTGTCTATATAAGACCTTACAGCTCACAGTTCATGTCAGGGCAAATGAGAATCATGAGGTCAAAAGCAAATGCCTGAAGAGTTTAGAGACAGAATTGTGGCAAAGCACAGATCTGGCCAAAGTTACAAAAAAATTTCTGCTGCACTTAAGGTTCCTAAGAGCACAGTGGCCTCCATAATCCTTAAATGGAAGACGTGTGGGACGACCAGAACCCTTCCTAGAGCTGGCCGTCTGGCCAAACTGAGCTAGCGGGGGAGAAGAGCCTTGGTGAGAGAGGTAAAGAAGAACCCAAAGATCACTGTGGCTGAGCTCCAGAGATGGAGATGGGAGAAAGTTGTAGAAAGTCAACCATCACTGCAGCCCTCCACCAGTGGGGGCTTTATGGCAGAGTGGCCCAACGGAAGCCTCTCCTCAGTGCAAGACACATGAAAGCCCACATGGAGTTTGCTAAAAAAAAAACACCTGAAGTACTCCAAGATGGTGAGAAATAAGATTCTTTGGTCTGATGAGACCAAAATAGAACATTTGGCCTTAATTCTAAGCGGTATGTGTGGAGAAAACCAGGCACTACTCATCACCTGTCCAATACAGTCCCAAAAGTGAGGCATAGTGGTGGCAGCATCATGCTGTAGGGGTGTTTTTCAGCTGCAGGAACAGGACGACTGGTTGCAATCGAGGGAAAGATGAATGCGGCCAAGTACAGGGATATCATAGACGAAAACCTTCTCCAGAGTGCTCAGGACCTCAGACTGGGCTGAAGGTTTACCTTCCAACAAGACAATGACCTAAGCACACAGCTAAAATAACGAAGTTGTGGCTTCACAACAACTGACTTAAACCCAATTGAGCATCTCTGGAGAGACCTAAAAATGGCTGTCCACCAACGTTTACCATCCAACCTGACAGAACTGGAGAGGATCTGCAAGGAGGAATAGCAGTGGATCCTCCAAATGCAGGTGTGAAAAACTTGTTGCATCTTTCCCAAAAAGACTCATGGCTGTATTAGATCAAAAGGGTGCTTCTACTAAATATTGAGCAAAGGGTCTGAATACTTAGGACCATGTGATATTTCAGTTTTTCTTTTTTGATAAATCTGCAAAAATGTCAACAATTCTGTGGTTTTCTGTCATATATATATATATATATATATGGTCTGTGGAAATGCCTGAAACTTCCCTCTTAAAGTTAAGGTGCGCGTTATACGCATGTGCGCGTTACCCTGATAAATACGGTATATTCCTTGGAATGGGCAGAAATCGTTACCCCTAGATATTTGATCTTTGTGTCCACCTTGGGGGGGGGGGGGGGGGTCCTGCAGAGGATCCAATGGGAGTAATACTGACTTCTTCCAGTTGATCCTAAGACCGGAGAAGATGCCAAACTTTTCTGTAGCAGACAGCGACCAATGATTCCTGAGTGACAGCTAAATATAGCAAGATATCGTCTGCACACAGAGCTTTTTTATCCTCATTTACCTCTGCGAAAACCTCTCACCCCCGCCGTTTGCCTCAACATAGCTGCAAGGGGTTCTATCACTATCAAAAACAAAATGGGCAATAGTGGACACCCTTGTCTATTACCACAGAAGAGAGTAATTGAGTCTGACATGCTCCCGTTAACTCTTATAGAGGCCTTGGGTGTTGTATATAGGAGCTTAACCCAATTACAAAAAATGTCACCAAAGCATTTAAAGTACTTCCCATATGCAGCACCATTCTATGCTGTAAAACGCCTTAGCAGCATTTAAAGACAGCAATTTGGACAGTTTATGCAGACTCAAGAAGAATTGTAGCAGAGTGGACAACTATGTTGAACAGAGCAATCTTTTAATTGATAAATTCAAATGAAAAGGGTTACCCCGATGAGTTGATCATGCAAGCCTTTAACCAATATTTTAACAGTGGTCAGAGGATGAGGGACTGAATACCACCTAATAGTTGTCCTTTCATTAACAAATATAATCATAGCTTTTAAAGGAATTAAAACACATTCTGAATAAATATTGGAACACCGTAGAGAAAGATCCCAAATTAGCCCCAACGCTACCAAAAGCCCCGCAGATCATCTAGAAAGCTTGCAATCTTAAGAATGTTTTAGCCCATTTGACCATAGAGTTGGCATCTTCCAATATAGGAAACCACGTTGTTTGACATGTTCATTCAGATTACATGGTCAGACCTCCTTTCAGGACTCCGCAGGTGCCGTTTACCTCAAACAGTTTATTACATGCTCCACCGAGTACGTGATATATGGGTTGACATGCACACGCAAGCTGCTTTACATTGGGCATACTAAAAGAACCCTGCGAAAAAGAATTAGTGATCATTGCAGACTCACTGCAACAGGTTCCCCTGATCATAGCATACCCCGTCACTTTGCCCAAAAGACAAAAATACTGCAGACCTAAAAGTTTTTGCCATGGAGTCCATACCATCCAGTCTAGATGAAAAAGAGGGTTGCTTAAACTCACATATACATTTTAAATAGCTCATGGTATCCTCCTAATCCATCAGCATAGATCCCACTATTATTGTGTTGGAACTTTGGCCTCACAGCAAGAGCTTAGCATCTACAGATGGCATTTGACTGATTTGATCTGACAGTGTATGGGTTTGTTCACACGTAGGTGTGCATAATAAATTAATGTGACTTTATCACACTATTGAGATCTTACATGTTTCAATGGGTCATTAGGACAAGGTTCCTCACTGCGCTGTATACATGTTTTAGTGCAGGCTAGTGTAAACTTTATGTTAAGGACTTTCTGCTGCTATGTACACTACTTGTGTTCCAGGATGTGGTTCCTGAAGGTGCAGCATTGTTGGATAAATACAAAATAGGTAAGGGTCACATCAAGCAAATCAAAGCCGATTTGCATGACCAGGAATGCACAAAGCATTTAATACTTGTCTTTATCTATGAAATAGTGGTTTGTGATAGCCTACAGCCAATAAGAGGTCTATGCAAGACATCTTATATAAAACCTATTACTCGACTTTATACTGGCAGATGTTTAGAAACCTCCAATATTAGATAGCTAAAAGTAGCAAGGGCCTCACTGAAGATAGGATATACTGAAGTACTAGCTGTAAGGCTAATTGGGGTCAGCACTCTATAGTCACTAGACCATCTTCAGTGTTCAAAAAATTGGCACTTATAACTTACCAATTATATTCTATAGCGCAGTAAACCCAAAACCATTGGTGGGGTGCCACATTCCATGCGATAGTCTGTCTGTAATTTGATTGCAAGCTTTGTGCTGAATTTTGAGAGGCTGGGAAGAGTGGATTCTTGTAAACCCGGTCTACAAACCTGAGTACTGAGAATTCATGGTTAGCTAAAGGTGTATTAAAGAGACAAAGTCCCCTAGCGGCATGCTGCCAATGCTGACAAGGTTTCAATCTTCATCCAGTCTTCCTTCTGGGTTTGCGGGCGCCAGTTCTTTGAACAACCGAGCCACGAGGACATCACTGTTTACGGCACAGGGCTCTGTATGCGCCAGTGACATCACTGGTTGCAGAGACACTGAATATCTCCCAAACGGTACACGTTTAGGAGATGTTCCTTGTACCTACAGGTAAGCTTTACTAGAAGCTTACCTGTAGGTATAAGTTTCCAATGGGACTTTACTACCACTTTAAGAACATTAGCGTTCTAAGGGATCTGTATAGCAATTATTTTAAATCAAAACTGGAGGTGCCCCCTGCAGGTGGAAATGCAGAATCACACACACACACACACACACACACACACACACACACCGCCTTGTAGCAGTAAAAGTGCTATAGGGTGGTCAGCAAGTGGTTAACAATCTAACAAAATGGCACATGCAAATGAATGTGCAACTAAATTAAAGTGGAGATCCGCTGAAAAAAAAAAAAAAAAATTAAAAGCCAGCAGCTACAAATACTGCAGCTGCTGACTATTAATATATGGACACTTACCTGTCCAGGGAGCCCGCAATGTCGGCAGCCGAAGCCGACCCGTCCTTCGGCTCTCGGCTGCTGCCGGCGCCATCCTTGGTAAGGGAATAAGGAAGTGAAGCCGTGCGGCTTCACTTCCTGGTTCCCTACTGCGCATGCGCGAGTCGTGCTGCGCGTCCTCTCAGGTCCCTGGTGTGTTCTGTGTCTCACAGAATACAGCGGGGGGAGGACGGGGTAGGTGCCGGAAGTGGCATAGGTCACTGCAAGCGCAGCGGTGAGCTATGCCAGGAAGTGGGAGCAAATACCTGTATTAGACAGGTATCTGCTCCCTCCTACCCCCAGAAAGGTGCCAAATGTGACACCGGAGGGGGGGTGGGGATCCAAAAAGTGGAAGTTCCATTTTTGGGTGGAACTCCACTTTAAGCAGTACCTCCGCTCCAGCAATACAATGTCTGCTAGCTCCCTCGTTGGCAACTTCACCCAGCTTTCTTTTTGCAATCGTTGTCTTCAGCCACCTTCATTGACAAGCCTAGAATGATGCAACTCCCGTACATGCACACAGTTGATTCATCTCAGCACCAAGACATGCAGAGCTCCGTGTATAATCTGAAGAAGTTTGCTAGCAGGCAAGAAGCATTTACCCTAGGTTCACACCTATGCCTTTTTTTATTGCATTTTGTAGTTCTCAGAAACGCACTACAGTTCATTTAACATGGTTTCCTTTGATGACGCCCTGTGGGAGGGCGAAATGCATTGACGTGACACACTTCCGGTTCGGATGTCATTTCCGGTCTCGTGGGAACGCTGTTAATAGTGTTTGCTGCATCCCAATTGTTTCAATGCCCGATTTTAACTTACTTTTGTAAGTATAACCTTTTATGCGCAATAAATTTTCAATCTTAGCATACTTCACTATTGGTCCCCCCTTTTTCTTCCCTTTTGGGTACCTGTTTTTCATATGGCTGAGTATTAACATTGAAGGAACGTTTATCATCTCATCAGTGAACCTACCATCCTGCAACATTCCTTGGATATCGTTACAAGCCAATACTGCATCCCAGACTGAAAAGCTGGGTGTCATTGTGATTTGGTGAGTGGGGACACATGTGGGGGTGTCTCGGTACACCTGAAACTTGTTCTGCAACATTTTCTCTGCACTTTCCGCACACCAGATGTGAAGCATTCCCTGCATTTTTACACACTATTTGTGAAGCACCTTCATAGTTTTGTATGGACTTTATGTTTTTTGTTATCACTTATTATGGGTTTTTGTTTGTGAGCGCTGTATTTATATATTTTACCACCATGGTTTCCTATGGTACATGTTCACATCTATGCGTTTTTGGAAAGGATCAGAGATTTTTTTTCCGCGTTTTGCGTGTAATAGACTTCAGTGGAATCACATCAGAAACGCAAGTGTTGTATTTGTGATGGGATTTTTAATGCTTTTTGCATTTTTTCGTTTAAAACACTGTATATAGCTGGTTGCTAAGGAGGGGGTCGGGAAGCCGGCCATAACAACCGATGAGTCATCAGCTGTCAGCGGGCTTCCCGCTGAAATCTGAATGTAAACAAAAAACCACTGTGGAGGTCCACACCAGACCCACACAAGGCCCTTAGGGTCTAGTATGAATTTAAAAAATAAATCCACCTGAGCAGGTCAGGAAAGGGAGGGAACGAGCAAGCGCCCCCCCGAACCATACCAGGCCACATGCCCTCAACATGGGGGGGTAGGTGCTTTGAGGTGGGAGGAGGCCTTGTTGATGGGGACAAGGGCCTCTTTCCAACAACCCTGGCCGGTAGTTGTCAGGGTCTGTGGGCTTGCCGAAATCTGGAAGCCCCCCCATTAACAAGGGGGCCAGATCCCGCCCCCCCATGTGAATGGGTATCAGGTACACAGTACCCCTACCCATTCACCAAAAAAGCAGTGAAATGTTAACAAAATACAAGAGCCGTTTTTTTGAGAAGTCCTTTAATAAATAAGCCAAGAGCGATCATCTTCTTTTGCTGTCTTCTCTCAGAGCCATCTTCTTCCTCGCTGCCGGTTACCCGCTAAAAACAAAAAAGCCGCTGTTGTCCTGTCACGTCACAAGGGCCTGGTATGAACCTGGGGGGGACCCCACGCAGGTTTTTTTGCAAATTTTTTTTTACATTCAGCTTTCAGCGGGAAGCCCGCTGACTCCTCATCGGTTGTCAAGGACGCGGCTTCCCGGCCCCCTCCTTAGCAACCAGCTATATACAGTGCGTTTACAAAATAAAATGCACGAAAACTGCATGCAGAGATAACGCGGGTTTAAAAATGCAAAACGTGCCTGAAAAACGCATCGAGAGTAGCTGCATAGAACCTAGACTTATTGCAGAAGAGATATAGTATGTCTCTTCTGCAAAAAAGCCTACCTGCTAGCATACCCCCTTCTACCAAATCCCAAGTCCTATTTTACAACCAGTTACACATCATGATGTCAGACTTTTTGGTGACTATGTAGTGGTGATGAACAATAGGTATTTCAAAAACAAAACATTCCATTCTGTATACTTACTTTTTCTGGCTCATCAGCATATGCAGACAATCCCGGCTTTATAGCTTTAAATGTCTCATGAACCAGAATGGGCACACCTGGTGAGAAAAGGCCAGTTGAAAATAAACACTGTTACAATGGCATCAATACCTGACTTTGCAATAACAAAGACCTACAGATGTTAAAGTGGAGTCCCACCCCAAAGTGGAACTTCCACTCATTTGTCCCCCCCCCCCTCCGGTGCCCCATCGGGGGGGGGGGGGCGACAAATTCGAATATCCTGTCCCCCACTTCCGGGAGACCGGGCCAGGGCGCATTACGTCAGCGGCTCGGCTCCCTCATCCTCCCTCCTCCTTTCCCCACCCCAGGGAAAGAAAGAAAGAAAGAAAGAAAGAAAGAAAGAAAGAAAGAAAGAAAGAAAGAAAGAAAAGAAAGAAAGAAAGAAAGAAAGAAAGAAAGAAAGAAAGAAAGAAAGAAAGAAAGAAAGAAAGAAAGAAAGAAAGAAAGAAAGAAAGAAAGAAAGAAAGAAAGAAAGAAAGAAAGAAAGAAAGAAAGAAAGAAAGAAAGAAAGAAAGAAAGAAAAGGAAAGAAGAAAGAAAGAAAGAAAGAAAGAAAAGAAAGAAAAAGAAAGAAAGAAAGAAAGAAAGAAGAAAGAAAGAAAAGAAAGGAAAAGAAAGAAAGAAAAGAGAGAGAAAGAAAGAAAAAGAAAGAAAAAGAAAGAAAGAAAGAAAAAGAAAAAAAGAAAGAAAAAGAAAAAAAGAAAGAGAGAGAAAGAAAGAAAAAGAAAGAAAGAAAGAAAGAAAGAAAGAAAAGAAAGAAAGAAAGAAAGAAAGAAAAGAAAGAAAGAAAGAAAGAAAGAAAGAAAGAAAGAAAGAAAAAGAAAGAAAGAAAGAAAAAGAAAGAAAGAATAGAAAAGGTGAAATGACCACTGCCCCAGGTTTCCTATTTCAGGGTGGTTCCTTCATCTTAAACAGGAACTAGAGCGCTTTCTTCCTACACTGCATGTGTCGATAGAAACACACAGCCCCATAGTCTAGAATGGCAAGGTTCCCCTGCTCCACGCTCTTCCAAGCTACAGACTGGCCTGAGCCTGCACTGTCCACTGTTAATTCTTTCCTGTGAAGACTGGAAGTTCAGGGAAGCAGCACTGAAAACTATAAGCAGCTAGTGCGTGGGTAATAAATTTAAACAAAGTTTACTTGGCAATGTATAGTTTATTGTGCTCAATATGTTAAGCTTTAAAAAGGCAGAAGGTTTGGTACTACTGTTTGCTTGTGTACAGGAGTCAATGATTGGCCCTGGACACAGACATTTTACACCCAAGGCCACTCATCAATTTCTTATGCGAGCAAGCACTTGGATGTGCTGTGATAAGCATATATCCTCAGCCTGTCATTGATCTATAAAAGGTGGCTGTACGTGAGCACCACTCATTACCGGGTGTCTTCTGGCCACATAAACACACATTCCTCAGACTTCAGACTGTATGTCCCTCTGTGCCCGTGTGAATGAGGACCTAGACTATTTTTTTGGCCCAACTTACCAGAGGACGTTCGGCTGAAATTATATACATGTATGCGTGTTCCGGTACTTCCAGCATCAAACATTATTCCATAAAATACATCCTGTGAAGTTGTTCTTCTGCCACTTCCCTCTTCATGTGGAAACTTAGAGGCTGTACTCTTGGATTCTACACTGGAGCGAGGACTCCAAGTGACATAGCTGAGCAAGAGCGTCACACACAGTGCAATCGACAGGAGACAGGGCAACTTTGAGAACTTCATGGCTATAGCTTCAGAGGAGCTGAAAAGGAAATTCAAAAGCTTTTTAAATTATCTTTATTACCCTGTTTCCCCGAAAATAAGACCTAGCGTGATTGTCAGTGATGGCTGCAATATAAGCCCTACCCCCCAAATAAGCCCTACCCTGAAAATAAAACCTACAAGGACTTTAACTAGGGCTTATCTGGGGGGGTAGGGCTTATATTGCAGCCATCACTGACAATCACGCTAGGTCTTATTTTCGGGGAAACAGGGTAGTTAGGTAATGTAACAATTTAAAAATGAACCAAAAGAGAATATGGGCTTCACTGTTTGTTTTTTTTGCAGGCCCCAGGAATGTCATTGGCCTTTTTTTTTTCTACTTGATGAGCCACTGACACACAAGAATGCTTCTACAAATGGCCACTGCCCTCCCCTATAACTGGCCTTTGCAAGGCGACGCATGTCAAACAAAACCAAAGAAAATTCCCAGCCAGCTATCCTGTCTAACAGTATGCGTTAAAAACAGGGGTTTAGTTTGCACACATTTAAAAATATATGCGTAAGCTGCAGAGGACGCAACAAGGCATCCCATTATTATCCACAGTCCGAACTCTATACATTTTTGAGAGCCTCCATAGTAGAAGCCCATGCATTATAATGGATGGGTAGAGGGCAGGTGAGCCTGGAAGTAGCCCACCCCTCCTTAAAAGGCACACGCTAGAAACACCCAGCACATAGCACAAGGGTGTCCAGTATGTCCCCTCATCAGGAGGATGCACTACTGGTGAGGGGACGCACTGGACAGCTTTGTGGCCATTGTGCTATGTGCTGGTTGATTCCAGTGCGCCACTGTGCTTTCGAGGGGTGGGCTACTTCCAGGCTCACCTGCCCTCTGCCTATCCATTATTATATATGTGCTTCTACTATGGAGGCTCTCAAAAATGTATAGTTAGGACTTTCGGATAATAATGGGGTGCCTTGTCGCGGCCTCCACAGCTTACGCATGTATTTGCAAATGTGTGCAAACTAAATCCTTGTTTTAAACGCAAACTGTTAGACAGGTTAATTCTGTTAGTTGCAAGCTGGCTGGCAAGTTTAGCAGGGAGTTTTGTTTTAAGAATGTGTCTACACCTAATAGGTGTGTGCTCAACTAACAGAGGAGAAAACCCCATTACATTTCCCTATAGATGAATGCAGTTTAGATTTTTGAAATGATGGCCATGCACTAGTGATGCGCCGAAAATGATCGGCCTGAAAATAGGGTTTTCAGCATTGTGCCAGAAAAAAAAAAAAAAAATGGCTGTTGAAAACATCCGCAATTTTACCGCACTTATGGTGTATTTTTCATTGATCATGTGACTCAAAAAATGCATTCATAAAAGCAATGTACTAGGCCAGGGGCGCCTTTTTTTAGCCATTTCTGAAGCCCCCCTTTTCCCTACCTGAGCCCACCCGATTCAGCCATGTGCACGAGCGCAGCGGCTCCCATTGCTGTCCCTCTTCTTATTGGACAAAGATTGGTTTTCACTGTCAATCAAATCTGGTGACACGGGAGCGGCGCCAAGACCCCGCTGTCTGCCAATGGACGCAGCTGCGGGACTTGAGGAGCACCCGATAAAAAGGAGGGGTCTGGAGTAGAGGTCGACCGATATATCGGCCGATTTTTGGCATTTTTTAATTAATCGGCATCAGCCGATTGTGCTGATAAAAAAGGCTGATTTATCAGCGCGAATTGCAAATAACTTCTGTAATAGAAGTTAATGCAAGTTGCCCGAAGTCTTCCCAGGTCTCTCCTATCTGGGCAGCCTGCCAAGTCTGAGAAAAGAAGCAAAGAGATACAATGTTTATACTTATCAATGGACTGAACTCAGTGTGTAGGAGTTTTCAGTTTAACCATTTAAAGACTAAATCTTTTCTGACACTTGTTGCTTACAAGTAAAAATCCTGTGTTTTCTGCTAGAAAGTCATTTAGAACCCCCAAACATTATTATATATTTTTTTTTAGCAGAGACCCTAGGGAATAAAATAGCGGTTGTTGCAATATTTTATGTCACACGGTGTTTGGGCAGCGGTCTTTCAAACCCAATTTTTTTGGAAAAAATACACTTTAATGAATAAAAAAAAAAAAAAAAAAAAAAAAAAAAAACAGTAAAGTTAGTCCATTTTTTTCGTCCAAAAGTTTTGATTACCTGTTTTTGTCTATTTAATATTTAAGATATAGTTTTTTTTTTTATCTAAATTATACATACAAGTGAACTGATTGGAGGTTTGTTTTGTTTAATAAATGTTTAAATGTAAGACATTTTCTGTGTCACTTATTACTTAAGGCTGCTTCCACACTGGAGCGGGCAGGCGTTGACAGTAAAACGCTGCTAGTTTTAGAGGCGCTTTACCGTCATTTTAGCAGCGCTATTTGGCCGCTAGCGGAGCGACCCAGCTAGTGGCCAATTTTTTTAACATCCTGCCAACACATCGCCTCAGTGTGAAAGCACTCGGGCTTTCACACAGACTGCAGGGGAGCCATTGCAGGCACTATTTTTAGCCCAAAAGCGCCTGAAAAATGCCACAGTGTGAAAGGGGTCTGTTAGATTTTATAAGATGAAGAGGGAAAAAAAAAAAAAATTGAACTAACACATCGGCCCAAAAAAATTAGCATCATATATCGGCCGCCGCGATTAATAAATATCGGCATCGGCCAGAGAAAAGACCATGTCGGTCGACCTCTAGCCTGGAGCGCAAGCGAGGGACCCCAGAAGAGGATCAGGGCTGCTCTGTGCAAAACCATTGCACAGAGCAAGTATGACATGTCCCCCCCCCCCAAACCTATAAAAAATAAAAAAATAAAAAAATAACCAAACACAAAGCTTTACAAGCACATGTAGTTAACCACTTGCCGACCGCCTCACGCATATATACGTGAACAGAGCGGCACGAGCAGGCAAAATCACGTACCTTGTACGTGATTGCCTTCCCGCGGGCGGGGGGTCCGATCGGACCCCCCCCCGGTGCCAGCGGCGGTCGGCATTTGTCTGGCAGCGATCAGAGATGAGGGGGAGGCCATCCGATCGTGGCCCCCCCCCTCGCGATCGCTCCCAGCCAATGAGAAACATCCCCTGCCAGTGTATAGTACACACAGGCAGAGGATGTGATGTCATCTCTCCTTGGCTCGGCAGTTTCCGTTCTGACGCCGAGGAGAGAAGACATCCAAGTAAGTGTAAAACACAAACACACACAGTAGAACATGCCAGGCACACTAAACACCCCCGATCGCCCCCCGATCCCCCCCCCAATCACCCCCCCCCCCCGTCACAAACTGACACCAAGCTGTTTTTTTTTTTTTTTTTCCTGATTACTGATTGGTGTCAGTTTGTGACAGTTAGAAGTGGTAGGGCAGTTAGTATTAGCCCCCTGTAGGTCTAGGGTACCCCCTAACCCCCCCTAATAAAGTTTTAACCCCTTGATCACCCCCTGTCACCAGTGTCGCTAAGCGATCATTTTTCTGATCGCTGTATTAGTGTCACTGGTGACGCTAGTTAGGGATGTAAATATTTAGGTTCGCCGTCAGCGTTTTATAGCGACAGGGACCCCCATATACTATCTAATAAAGGTTTTAACCCCTTGATTGCCCCCTAGTTAACCCTTTCACCACAGATCACTGTATAACCGTTACGGGTGACGCTGGTTAGGTTGTTTATTTTTTATAGTGTCAGGGCACCCGCCGTTTATTACCGAATAAAGGTTTAGCCCCCCGATCGCCCGGCGGTGATATGCGTCGCCCCAAGCAGCGTCAGATTAGCGCCAGTAGCGCTAACACCCACGCACGCAGCATACGCCTCCCTTAGTGGTATAGTATCTGAACGGATCAATATCTGATCCGATCAGATCTATACTAGCGTCCCCAGCAGTTTAGGGTTCCCAAAAACGCAGTGTTAGCGAGATCAGCCCAGATACCCGCTAGCACCTGCATTTTGCCCCTCCGCCCGGCTCGGCCCAGCCCACCCAAGTGCAGTATCGATCGATCACTGTCACTTACAAAACACTAAACGCATAACTGCAGCGTTCGGAGAGTCAGGCCTGATCCCTGCGATCGCTAACAGTTTTTTTTTTGTAGCGTTTTGGTGAACTGGCAAGCGCCAGCGGCCTAGTACACCCCGGTCGTAGTCAAACCCGCACTGCAGTAACACTTGGTGACATGGCGAGTCCCATAAGTGCAGTTCAAGCTGGTGAGGTGGCAAGCACAAGTAGTGTCGCGCTGCCACCAAGAAGACAAACACAGGCCCGTCGTGCCCATAATGCCCTTCCTGCTGCATTCGCCAGTCCTAATTGGGAACCCACCACTTCTGCAGCGCCCGTACTTCCCCCATTCACATCCCCAACCAAAAGCAGTCGGCTGCATGAGAGGCATTTTCTTTATGTCCTCCGAGTACCCCTACCCAACGAACCCCCCCAAAAAAGATGTCGTGTCTGCAGCAAGCGCGGATATAGGCGTGACACCCGCTATTATTGTCCCTCCTGTCCTGACAATCCTGGTCTTTGCATTGGTGAATGTTTTGAACGCTACCATTCACTAGTTGAGTATTAGCGTAGGGTACAGCATTGCACAGACTAGGACACACTTTCACAGGGTCTCCCAAGATGCCATCGCATTTTGAGAGACCCAAACCTGGAACCGGTTACAGTTATAAAAGTTAGTTACAAAAAACACACAAACAAAAATAAAAAAAAATAAATAGTTGTCGTTTTATTGTTCTCTCTCTCTCTCTATTCTCTCGCTCTACTGTTCTGCTCTTTTTTACTGTATTCTATTCTGCAATGTTTTATTGTTATTATGTTTTATCACGTTTGCTTTTCAGGTATGCAATTTTTTATACTTTACTGTTCACTGTGCTTTATTGTTAACCATTTTTTTGTCTTCAGGTACGCCATTCACGACTTTGAGTGGTTATACCAGAATGATGCCTGCAGGTTTAGGTATCATCTTGGTATCATTCTTTTCAGCCAGCGGTCGGCTTTCATGTAAAAGCAATCCTAGCGGCTAATTAGCCTCTAGACTGCTTTTACAAGCAGTGGGAGGGAATGCCCCCCCCCACCATCTTCCGTGTTTTTCTCTGGCTCTCCTGTCTCAACAGGGAACCTGAGAATGCAGCCGGTGATTCAGCCAGCTGACCATAGAGCTGATCAGAGACCAGAGTGGCTCCAAACATCTCTATGGCCTAAGAAACCGGAAGCTACGAGCATTTTATGACTTAGATTTCGCCGGATGTAAACCGCGCCATTGGGAAATTGGGGAAGCATTTTTTCACACCGATCTTGGTGTGGTCAGATGCTTTGAGGGCAGAGGAGAGATCTAGGGTCTAATAGACCCCATTTTTTTCAAAAAAAGAGTACCTGTCACTACCTATTGCTATCATAAGGGATATTTACATTCCCTGAGATAACAATAAAAATGATTAAAAAAAAATAAATAAAAAAAAAAAAAAAAAAAAAAAAAAAAAGCACCCCTGTCCCCCCTGTTCTCGCGCTAAGGCGAACGCAAGCGTCGGTCTGGCGTCAAATGTAAACAGCAATTGCACCATGCATGTGAGGTGTCACCGCAAACGTCAGATCGAGGGCAGTAATTTTAGCAGTAGACCTCCTCTGTAAATCTAAAGTGGTAACCTGTAAAGGCTTTTAAAAATGTATTAATTTTGTTGCCACTGCACGTTTATGCGCAATTTTAAAGCATGTCATGTTTGGTATCCATGTACTCGGCCTAAGATCATCTTTTTTATTTCATCAAACATTTGGGCAATATAGTGTGTTTTAGTGCATTAAAATTTTAAAAAAGTGTGTTTTTTCCACAAAAAATGCGTTTGAAAAATCGCTGCGCAAATACTGTGTGAAAAAAAAAAAAATGAAACACCCACCATTTTAATCTGTAGGGCATTTGCTTTAAAAAAATATATAATGTTTGGGGGTTCAAAGTAATTTTCTTGCAAAAAAAAATAATTTTTTCATGTAATCAAAAAGTGTCAGAAAGGGCTTTGTCTTCAAGTGGTTAGAAGAGTGGGTGATGTGTGACATAAGCTTCTAAATGTTGTGCATAAAATGCCAGGACAGTTCAAAACCCCCCCAAATGACCCCATTTTGGAAAGTAGACACCCCAAGCTATTTGCTGAGAGGCATGTCGAGTCCATGGAATATTTTATATTGTGACACAAGTTGCAGGAAAGAGACAATTTTTATTTTTTTTTTTTTTTGCACAAAGTTGTCACTAAACGATATATTGCTCAAACATGCCATGGGAATATGTGAAATTACACCCCAAAATACATTCTGTTGCTTCTCCTGAGTACGGGGATACCACATGTGTGAGACTTTTTGGGAGCCTAGCCGCGTACGGGACCCCGAAAACCAATCACCGCCTTCAGGCTTTCTAAGGGCATAAATTTTTGAATTCACCATTCACTGCCTATCACAGTTTCGGAGGCCATGGAATGCCCAGGTGGCACAAAACCCCCCCAAATGACCCCATTTTGGAAAGTAGACACCCAAAGCTATTTGCTGAGAGGTATAGTGAGTATTTTGCAGACCTCACTTTTTGTCACAAAGTTTTGAAAATTGAAAAAAAAAAAAAAAAAAAAAAAAAAAAAACTTTTCTGGTCTTTCTTCATTTTCAAAAACAAATGAGAGCTGCAAAATACTCACCATGCCTCTCAGCAAATAGCTTGGGGTGTCTACTTTCCAAAATGGGGTCATTTGGGGGGGGTTTGTGCCATCATGGCATTTTATGGCCTTCAAAACTGTGATAGGCAGCGAGGAGTGAAATCAAAAATTTATGCCCTTAGAAATCCTGAAGGCGGTGCTTGGTTTTTGGGGCCCCGTACGCGGCTAGGCTGCCAAAAAGTCCCACACATGTGGTATCCCCGTACTCAGGAGAAGCAGCTGAATGTATTTTGGGGTGCAATTCCACATATGCCCATGGCCTGTGTGAGCAATATATCATTTAGTGACAACTTTTTGTAAATTTTTTTTTTTTTTTTGTCATTATTCAATCACTTGGGACAAAAAAAATATTCAATGGGCTCAACATGCCTCTCAGCAATTTCCTTGGGGTGTCTACTTTCCAAAATGGGGTCATTTGGGGGGGGGGGGTTTGTACTGCCCTGCCATTTTAGCACCTCAAGAAATGACATAGGCAGTCATAAACTAAAAGCTGTGCAAATTCCAGAAAATGTACTCTAGTTTGTAGACGCTATAACTTTTGCGCAAACCAATAAATATACGCTTATTGACATTTTTTTTATCAAAGACATGTGGCCGAATACATTTTGGCCTAAATGTATGACTAAAATTGAGTTTATTGGATTTTTTTTTATAACAAAAAGTAGAAAATATCATTTTTTTTCAAAATTTTCGGTCTTTTTCCGTTTATAGCGCAAAAAATAAAAACGGCAGAGGTGATCAAATACCATCAAAAGAAAGCTCTATTTGTGGGAAGAAAAGGACGCAAATTTCGTTTGGGTACAGCATTGCATGACCGCACAATTAGCAGTTAAAGCGACGCAGTGCCGAATTGTAAAAAGTGCTCTGGTCAGGAAGGGGGTAAAACCTTCCGGGGCTGAAGTGGTTAAAACAAAAACAAAAAGAAATATGAGTGCAGCTCCCCCCCATACTTACCCGAGCCTGATCCAGCAATGTGCCCAAAAGCAGAGGCTCTCTTATTATGCTTGCTTTTTTTTTTGGGGGGGGGGGGGGATGGTGTCAGTGTTTTTTTATTTTTTTTTTTTTATTTAATCAGCCCTGTTGGGGGGGGGGGGGGTTGGTGAGACAGGGAAAGGGACTAAGGACACAGATTCCCCAATACCTTTCTTTGCAGCCTCAGCTGCACTAAAAATGAATGGAGACATAAACTGAAGCATCGTAAACACAGGTTATGTTGTTTCAGCAAGACCCCTTTCACACAGGGGCGGTTTTCAGGCGCTTTAGCATTGGAAATGGCCTCTTCTAAGCACCTGAAAACCGCCAGCCTTAAATTCAAGTGTGACTTTTCACACTTGTATGGTGCACTTGCGGGACGTTCCTAAAAGTCCTGCAAGCAGCATCTTTAGGGCGGGTTGGGAGTGCTGTATTTAGCGCTCCCAAAACACCCTGCCCATTGCCTAAAAAGCACTTTGGAAGCGCCGCAATACAGGAGTTTTTAACCCCTTCTTGGGGTTAAAGGCGCTGCGCTATCGGTCAAAAAGTGCCGCTAAAACAATCGCTGCTTTACTGCGAACGCGGCCACAGTATGAATAGACAAAATCCGTGATCACTGACTCCATTCATTCAGAAAAGGAAGGAGCTGGACTCCTTCGTCCGCTTTCCATCCTGACTGTAGAGGGAAGGAAGGAAGGAAAGAGGGCGGGAGGAAGGAAGGAAGGAAGGAAGGAAGGAAGGAAGGAAAGAGGGCGGGAGGAAGGAAGGAAGGAAGGAAGGAAGGAAGGAAGGAAAGAGGGCGGGAGGAAGGAAGGAAGGAAGGAAGGAAAGAGGGCGGGAGGAAGGAAGGAAGGAAGGAAGGAAGGAAAGAGGGCGGGAGGAAGGAAGGAAGGAAGGAAGGAAAGAGGGCGGGAGGAAGGAAGGAAGGAAGGAAGGAAGGAAGGAAGGAAAGAGGGCGGGAGGAAGGAAGGAAGGAAGGAAGGAAGGAAGGAAGGAAGGAAGGAAAGAGGGCGGGAGGAAGGAAGGAAGGAAGGAAGGAAAGAGGGCGGGAGGAAGGAAGGAAGGAAGGAAGGAAGGAAGGAAGGAAAGAGGGCGGGAGGAAGGAAGGAAGGAAGGAAGGAAGGAAAGAGGGCGGGAGGAAGGAAGGAAGGAAGGAAGGAAAGAGGGCGGGAGGAAGGAAGGAAGGAAGGAAGGAAAGAGGGCGGGAGGAAGGAAGGAAGGAAGGAAGGAAGGAAAGAGGGCGGGAGGAAGGAAGGAAGGAAGGAAGGAAGGAAAGAGGGCGGGAGGAAGGAAGGAAGGAAGGAAGGAAGGAAGGAAAGAGGGCGGGAGGAAGGAAGGAAGGAAGGAAGGAAGGAAAGAGGGCGGGAGGAAGGAAGGAAGGAAGGAAAGAGGGCGGAAGGAAGGAAGGAAGGAAGGAAAGAGGGCGGAAGGAAGGAAGGAAGGAAGGAAGGAAAGAGGGCGGGAGGAAGGAAGGAAGGAAGGAAGGAAAGAGGGCGGGAGGAAGGAAGGAAGGAAGGAAGGAAAGAGGGCGGGCGGAAGGAAGGAAGGAAAGAGGGCGGGCGGAAGGAAGGAAGGAAGGAAGGAAGGAAGGAAAGAGGGCGGGCGGAAGGAAGGAAGGAAAGAAGGAAGGAAGGAAGGAAGGAAGGAAAGAGGGCGGGAGGAAGGAAGGAAGGAAAGAGGGCGGGAGGAAGGAAGGAAGGAAAGAGGGCGGGAGGAAGGAAGGAAGGAAAGAGGGCGGGCGGGAGGAAGGAAGGAAAGAGGGCGGGCGGGAGGAAGGAAGGAAAGAGGGCGGGCGGGAGGAAGGAAGGAAAGAGGGCGGGCGGGAGGAAGGAAGGAAAGAGGGCGGGCGGGAGGAAGGAAGGAAAGAGGGCGGGAGGGAGGAAGGAAGGAAGGAAGGAAAGAGGGGAGGGAGGAAGGAAGGAAAGAGGGCGGGAGGGAGGAAGGAAGGAAGGAAGGAAGGAAAGAGGGGAGGGAGGAAGGAAGGAAAGAGGGGAGGGAGGAAGGAAGGAAAGAGGGCGGGAGGGAGGAAGGAAAGAAGGAAGGAAGGAAGGAAGGAAGGAAAGAGGGCGGGAGGGAGGAAGGAAGGAAGGAAGGAAGGAAGGAAGGAAGGAAGGAAAGAGGGCGGGAGGAAGGAAGGAAGGAAAGAGGGCGGGCGGAAGGAAGGAAGGAAAGAGGGGAGGGAGGAAGGAAGGAAGGAAAGAGGGCGGGAGGGAGGAAGGAAGGAAAGAGGGCGGGAGGGAGGAAGGAAGGAAAGAGGGCGGGAGGGAGGAAGGAAGGAAGGAAGGAAGGAAAGAGGGCGGGCGGAAGGAAGGAAGGAAAGAGGGCGGAAGGAAGGAAGGAAGGAAGGAAGGAAAGAGGGCGGGAGGAAGGAAGGAAGGAAAGAGGGCGGGCGGAAGGAAGGAAGGAAGGAAGGAAAGAGGGCGGGCGGAAGGAAGGAAGGAAAGAGGGCGGGAGGAAGGAAGGAAGGAAAGAGGGCGGGAGGAAGGAAGGAAGGAAAGAGGAAGGAAGGAAGGAAGGAAGGAAGGAAGGAAGGAAGGAAGGAAGGAAGGAAGGAAGGAAAGAGGGCGGGAGGAAGGAAGGAAGGAAAGAGGGCGGGCGGAAGGAAGGAAGGAAAGAGGGCGGGCGGGAGGAAGGAAGGAAAGAGGGCGGGCGGAAGGAAGGAAAGAGGGCGGGCGGGAGGAAGGAAGGAAAGAGGGCGGGCGGGAGGAAGGAAGGAAAGAGGGCGGGCGGGAGGAAGGAAGGAAAGAGGGCGGGCGGGAGGAAGGAAGGAAAGAGGGGAGGGAGGAAGGAAGGAAAGAGGGCGGGAGGGAGGAAGGAAGGAAAGAGGGGAGGGAGGAAGGAAGGAAAGAGGGCGGGAGGGAGGAAGGAAGGAAGGAAGGAAAGAGGGGAGGGAGGAAGGAAGGAAAGAGGGCGGGAGGAAGGAAGGAAGGAAAGAGGGCGGGCGGAAGGAAGGAAGGAAAGAGGGCGGGAGGAAGGAAGGAAGGAAAGAGGGGGGGAGGGAGGAAGGAAGGAAAGAGGGGAGGGAGGAAGGAAGGAAAGAGGGGAGGGAGGAAGGAAGGAAAGAGGGGAGGGAGGAAGGAAGGAAAGAGGGCGGGAGGGAGGAAGGAAGGAAGGAAGGAAGGAAGGAAAGAGGGGAGGGAGGAAGGAAGGAAAGAGGGCGGGCGGAAGGAAGGAAGGAAAGAGGGCGGGCGGAAGGAAGGAAGGAAAGAGGGGAGGGAGGAAGGAAGGAAGGAAGGAAAGAGGGCGGGAGGGAGGAAGGAAGGAAAGAGGGCGGGAGGGAGGAAGGAAGAAAGAGGGCGGGAGGGAGGAAGGAAGGAAAGAGGGCGGGAGGGAGGAAGGAAGGAAGGAAAGAGGGCGGGAGGGAGGAAGGAAGGAAGGAAGGAAGGAAGGAAAGAGGGCGGGCGGAAGGAAGGAAGGAAAGAGGAAGGAAGGAAGGAAGGAAGGAAGGAAGGAAGGAAAGAGGGCGGGCGGAAGGAAGGAAGGAAAGAGGGCGGGCGGAAGGAAGGAAGGAAAGAGGGCGGGAGGAAGGAAGGAAGGAAGGAAGGCGGGCGGAAGGAAGGAAGGAAAGAGGGCGGGAGGAAGGAAGGAAGGAAGGAAGGAAAGAGGGCGGGAGGAAGGAAAGAGGGCGGGAGGAAGGAAGGAAGGAAGGAAGGAAGGAAGGAAGGAAGGAAGGAAAGAGGGCGGAAGGAAGGAAGGAAAGAGGGCGGGCGGAAGGAAGGAAGGAAAGAGGGCGGGAGGAAGGAAGGAAGGAAAGAGGGCGGGAGGAAGGAAGGAAGGAAAGAGGGCGGGAGGAAGGAAGGAAGGAAAGAGGGCGGGCGGAAGGAAGGAAGGAAGGAAGGAAAGAGGGCGGGCGGAAGGAAGGAAGGAAGGAAGGAAAGAGGGCGGGCGGGAGGAAGGAAGGAAAGAGGGCGGGCGGGAGGAAGGAAGGAAAGAGGGCGGGCGGGAGGAAGGAAGGAAAGAGGGCGGGCGGGAGGAAGGAAGGAAAGAGGGCGGGAGGGAGGAAGGAAGGAAAGAGGGGAGGGAGGAAGGAAGGAAAGAGGGCAGGAAGGAAGGAAGGAAAGAGGGCGGGAGGAAGGAAGGAAGGAAGGAAGGAAGGAAGGAAGGAAGGAAGGAAGGAAAGAGGGCGGAAGGAAGGAAGGAAAGAGGGCGGAAGGAAGGAAGGAAAGAGGGCGGAAGGAAGGAAGGAAAGAGGGCGGGAGGAAGGAAGGAAGGAAAGAGGGCGGGCGGAAGGAAGGAAGGAAAGAGGGCGGGCGGAAGGAAGGAAGGAAAGAGGGCGGGCGGAAGGAAGGAAGGAAAGAGGGCGGGCGGGAGGAAGGAAGGAAAGAGGGCGGGCGGGAGGAAGGAAGGAAAGAGGGCGGGAGGGAGGAAGGAAGGAAAGAGGGCGGGAGGGAGGAAGGAAGGAAAGAGGGGAGGGAGGAAGGAAGGAAGGAAGGAAAGAGGGGAGGGAGGAAGGAAGGAAAGAGGGCGGGCGGAAGGAAGGAAGGAAAGAGGGCGGGCGGAAGGAAGGAAGGAAAGAGGGCGGGCGGAAGGAAGGAAGGAAAGAGGGCGGGCGGAAGGAAGGAAGGAAAGAGGGCGGGAGGAAGGAAGGAAGGAAAGAGGGGAGGGAGGGAGGAAGGAAGGAAAGAGGGAGGGGAGGGAGGGAGGGAGGAAGGAAGGAAAGAGGGGAGGGAGGGAGGGAGGAAGGAAGGAAAGAGGGGAGGGAGGGAGGGAGGAAGGAAGGAAAGAGGGGAGGGAGGGAGGGAGGAAGGAAGGAAAGAGGGGAGGGAGGGAGGGAGGGAGGAAGGAAGGAAAGAGGGGAGGGAGGGAGGGAGGGAGGAAGGAAGGAAAGAGGGGAGGGAGGGAGGGAGGAAGGAAGGAAAGAGGGGAGGGAGGGAGGGAGGAAGGAAGGAAAGAGGGCGGGCGGAAGGAAGGAAGGAAAGAGGGGAGGGAGGAAGGAAGGAAAGAGGGCGGGAGGGAGGAAGGAAGGAAAGAGGGCGGGAGGGAGGAAGGAAGGAAGGAAAGAGGGCGGGAGGGAGGAAGGAAGGAAGGAAAGAGGGGAGGGAGGAAGGAAGGAAAGAGGGCGGGCGGAAGGAAGGAAGGAAAGAGGGCGGGCGGAAGGAAGGAAAGAGGGCGGGAGGGAGGAAGGAAGGAAAGAGGGCGGGAGGGAGGAAGGAAGGAAAGAGGGCGGGAGGGAGGAAGGAAGGAAAGAGGGCGGGAGGGAGGAAGGAAGGAAAGAGGGCGGGAGGGAGGAAGGAAGGAAAGAGGGCGGGAGGGAGGAAGGAAGGAAAGAGGGCGGGAGGGAGGAAGGAAGGAAAGAGGGCGGGAGGGAGGAAGGAAGGAAAGAGGGCGGGAGGGAGGAAGGAAGGAAAGAGGGCGGGAGGGAGGAAGGAAGGAAAGAGGGCGGGAGGGAGGAAGGAAGGAAAGAGGGCGGGAGGGAGGAAGGAAGGAAAGAGGGCGGGAGGGAGGAAGGAAGGAAAGAGGGCGGGAGGGAGGAAGGAAGGAAAGAGGGGAGGGAGGAAGGAAGGAAAGAGGGGAGGGAGGAAGGAAGGAAAGAGGGGAGGGAGGAAGGAAGGAGGGAGGAAGGAAGGAAAGAGGGAGGAGATAGAGGGAGGAGATAGAGGGAGAAGGAAGAAAAGCTATACAGGGGGAAAAAAAAAAAAAAAAAAAAAAAAAAAAAAAAAAAATCGGTGCTTTTAATTGCCCCCTCCAATCACCTGTGAGGCTGCCCGACCCCCTTCTGAGCATGAGGATGCCCGGTCTGATACAACAGGTTAGGCATTGAAGCATTTGCACTAGTACCGATACTCATGCAAATGCTTGGTATCGGCACTGATACTAGTATCGGTGCATTCTAGTTTATGTGCCTGTCATCCTCTGTTAATAAGGTATTAAGTAGGGTATTTTTATAAAATCGCATACACTGGGGAGCTTAATGTTATCTAACAGAGGGAACAGAAAAAACAAAACAAAACAAAAAAAAACAAAAAAAACGTGGCTTTACAAACACTTTCAGTGCACGCATTGGAAGCAGCTTTCTACAGAGGCACTTGCTGAAGAGGAAATGCCAGGAGAGCCGGTGTTCTCGAGAAGTGCCCCCCCATCGAATAGTGCACGCGCAGGACGGAGCCGCAGATCAGCTGGAGTGACATGACCAGGGCACAAGCGCACATCATAAGAGGCATCTCTCGATGGGAGATACCACTTCACAGCCACAATTTAAACCTATACAAACAGCAGGGGAGACCGAAGTTCTCACATTGTGCCTCGCTGTTGTGGGGCGGCTTTACAGTGTGCTGATGGTCCGGTTTTGTCTCTGTTGCAGGGCGGATTTGCTGTGTTGAACGGCCGGTTTTGCCTGTGTGAAAGGGCGGGATGAAACACCGACAAAACCAGCTCTTCAACACAGCCACTAGGCACCAGCAGTGATGCCCAATCTGACAACTACGGTCTCCCCCGCTGTTTGTATAGATTTAAATTGTGCCCGTGAAATGGTATCTCCCATTGGGAGATACCTCCTACGATGTGCGCATGCACCCTGGTTATGGCAGCTCAGCAAATCAGCTGTTGTGCTGTTCCGTAAGGCGCATGCGCAGTACATACCAGGCACTATTCGATGGGGGGCACTTTGGGCCAATCACAACAAAACAGACTGAATTAATCAGTTTCATTCAGTAAAATGCTTGCTTATAGCAATGCATTTCACTGCTATAAGCAAACAATGTGTTAAAAAAAAAAAGTAACATTATATTGCTCTGGTCACAGTGTGTTAAAGTCATTTTTTTTTTTTTTTTTTTAAAAACTGTCAACAGTAAGTAGCCCTGATCACCGGCACACCAGTTATATGATGCTGCTGTACTGCACTGGTGACAGTATTTAACCACCTCAATACAGGGCACTTACATCCCCTTCCTGCCCAGACCAATTTTCAGCTTTCAGCACTCTCACAATTTGAATGACAATTATTCAGTCATGCAACACTACCCATATGAAATGTGTGTCCTTTTTTCACACAAATAGAGCTTTCTTTTGGTGGTATTTAATCACTTTTAATAGTGGGTTTTTTATATTTTTTGTGCTATAAATTTTTAAAAAAAGACCGTAAATTTTGTGAAAAAAAAATGCCTTTTTCTTTGTTTCGGTCATAAAATGTTGCTAATTAGTAATTTCTTTCCATAAATTTTGGCCAAAATTTATACTGCTACATATCTTTGGTAAAATAACCCAAATTAATGTATATTATTTGGTCTTTGTGAAAGTTATAGAGTCTTCAAACTATGGTGCCAATCACTAAAAATTGATCACATCAGGTGAATCTCATTTCTTGAGACGCTAACAAGACAGGAAAGTACAAATACCCCCCAAATGACCCATTTTTAGAAAAGTAGACATTCCAAGGTATTAAGCAAGTAGCATGGTGAGCTTTTTAAAGTTGTAATTTTTTCCCACAATTCTTTGCAAAATGAAGATTTTTATTTTTTTAACAAAAAATTGTCATATTATCAGGTTATTTCTCACACACAGCATATGCATACAACAAATTACATTCTGCTACTCTTCCCAAGTATGGCGATGGGCTGCAGATAGGTACTCGGGTAACTTAATGAGCTGCAGACAGGTACTCGGGTAACGGGTACTCTGATGGCCTGGTGACTGGTATTTGGGTACTCTGAAGGGCGATGACAGGTACTAGGTACTTATATGAACTATGACAGGTACTCAGATGGACTGTGGCAGGTACTTTGATGGCTGGTGACAGGTCCTCTTTATTGGGGGGGGGGGGGGGGCAATCAGTGAGTTGGTGTACACTGTGCGGTAACGAGATGTTACCGCAATCTCCTTCTCACACACGATTGGTGTGTGAGGAGGAGAACCCGGTAACATCTTGTTACTGTTCTATGTTTACATTTAGTGATCGGCTGTGAAAGGATCACAGCCGATCACGTGGTAAACAGCTGCCGGCCAATGGCTGTTTACCAGCGTTGGTGACGAGCAGTGTTCCAGGGAACAAGCTGTCTTCGACGTGATCGCGTGCATGTGCCATGCAAAATGGGGCGGTACCATCTGTGATCGGCCGTGACTTCATCACGGCTGATCACATGGTAAACAGCCATGCCCAATGGCTGTTCATCCCAGTCAGTGGCGAGCGGTGTCTCTGTGAAAGATACAGGGCTGCGCACACACGATCACGCGCATTCCCTGTTTAAATGGACGGACGTCATATGATGCCCGCCCAGAACAAGAGCCGCGCCACCTGGCCGTCATTTGACGGCCGGCAAGCGGTAAAAAATAAATAATAATGAAAATGTTTAATATCTTCATTTTCAAAAAAACTTATGACAAAAAACTACAACGCCTCTTACTAAATACCTTAGACTGTCTACTTTCCAAAAGCAGGTCATTTGGGGGATATTTGTCCTGGCATTTTAGGGCCTCAGGAAATGAGATAGGTCGTCAGTACATCAGGATTGATCAATTTTCAGATATATACCATAGTTTGTAGATGCTATAACTTTCCTACAGACTAAATAATATACACTGATTTGTGTTATTTTCACCAAAGAAATGTAGCAGGGTACACTTTGGCCTAAATTTATGAAGGACAATTATTTATTTGCAAAATTTTATAAACAGAAATGAAGAAAAAAAAACTTTTTTCCAAAGATTTTCAGTCTTTTTTTGTTTATTTAGGAAAAAAATAAAAACCCAGTGGTGATTAAAAGAAGTATAGGTTTGGGGGTTATTGCAGTTTTATACTCACCTAGGTGGATGCCGCATCTGTCCCCCGGCATCTCTGCACTGAGAACTGAGCGATCAAACATCGCCGGTGGCTCAGTTCTCTCAGCTCCCCGAGAAGAGAGTGGCTGACTATCAATCAGCAGCTCTCCTGCTTTGCTCACTGGAGTGCTGAGCTATGGATGGGCGGGCAGCAGCCAAGAGGGCTAATCAGTCCAGGCATCCCAGAGTCGGGATGACACTTTCCCTGAACTGATATTGGTGACATCAGCAGAGAGCGGACTTCAGTCCTTGCGGCTTTACAACCTGGTACCCAACTGCGCATGCGCGAGTCACGCTGCGCATCCTGACTGGTCCATGCTGTCTTCTGGTAAACGTGGGTCTCCCGGAAGACAACGCGCGGGGGAGGGGGGGAATGGAGGAGGGGCCGGACATGGCGTAGATTGCCGCAGATTTTGCGGCGATCTATCGCTGGCAGTGGGAGCAAATACCTGTATTAGACAGTTATCTGCTCCCCCCTCCCCCTGAAAAGGTGACAAATGTGACACCGGAGGTGGGGGACCGGATCAGTGGACGTTCCATTTTTGGGTGGAACTCCACTTTAAGTAAAAGAAATGATTGAAGGATCTGAAGATATAGATATGAAGAGTACTCTTCCCAGCACACAGTAATAAAGGAGCACAGTCCTCCATGGTCTCTGGTGTAGTGCACTGATCAGAGGACAGCCCTCCTCCAGGGAATGGTAGATTACAATACAAGTCATTTGGGGTCACATCTCTGATCACTATCAGTCCCCCCGGCTCCACTATTACGGTGTATCAGGTGTCCCCGGCCAGGAAGAACACCCACTCCGGGAGTATTATACACGGCCACTTACCTGTGCATAGTAAACAGCCATTCACTTCCAGCGAACTGCCCGACTCAACCGGCACTACCGCATACCTCCACATCACTCCCCGATCACCTTTTATCCCTGGGAGGGGCTCCCATTCCACTCCTCTGACGCGTCTACAGCTACTGACATCATCAGAGCGAGTGCCCACAGCGGCCATCTTTAAACCGGGAAAGCTGCTGCTTTCGATGTGCCACTGGTTTTTAATCAGTATAGGAACGAATGTGGTGACGTTATCATGCAATTGTGTCAGGCATGCAAAAGATAAAAGCAGGGAAAGAGAAGCACTTGTGTGTAGAGCAATGTGAGAGGAGCTGTGATATGTGTACAGGGAGAGGAGGGGTGTATTGGGGAGCGGTGATACACTATATTGCCAAAGTATTCGTACGCCTGTATTTACCATAGCTCCCTACTGTCCCTGATTTGGAGTAATGTCCCTCTGTCCCTCTTTACTCCTCATTTGTCCCTCATTTTGGTCTGATTTATATAGATGTATATAAAATGCACTTTTAATCTATTAAAAAGCATTTCCCAGTGCTAAACCTTTCATCTGATTTCTAAATTGCTGCATTTGTACATTTCAAAAGCCAATATAAAGGAATAGTAGTGATAAAAAAGTACTTGTAGGTTTAACCAATCTTGTTTTTTGTACAATTCTCCTTTAACCACTTAAGGACTAGCCTCGTTTTGGATTTTAGGTGTTTACATGTTTAAAACAGGTTTTTCTGCTAGAAAATTACTTAGAACCCCCAAACATTATATATGGTTTTTCTTCTAACACCCTAGAGAATACAATGGCGGTCATTGCAATACTTTTTTTTGCACCGTATTTGCGCAGCGGTCTTATAAGCGCACTTTCTTTGGAAAAAATTCACTTTTTTGAATAAAAAAATAAAACAACAGTAAAGTTATCCCAATTTTTTTATATATTGTGAAATATAATGTTACGCCAAGTAAATTGATACCCAACATGTCATGCTTGAAAATTGCGCCCGCTCGTGGAATGGCGTCAAACTTTTACCCTCAAAAATCTCCATAGGCGACGTTTAAAAAATTCTACAGGTTGCATATTTTGCGCTACAGAGAAGGTCTAGGGCTAGAATTATTGCTCTCGCTCTACCGGTCGCTGTGATACCTCACATGTGTGGTTTGACCACCGTTTTCATATGCGGGCGCTACTCGCGTATGCGTTCGCTTCTGCGCGCGAGCTCGTCGGGACAGGGGGGTTTTAAAAATTTTTTTTTATTTTTATTATTTATTTTAAAATATTTTATTTATTTTTACACTGTTTAAAAAAAAAAAAAAAATTGTGTCACTTTTATTCCTATTACAAGGAATGTAAACATCCCTTGTAATAGAAAAAAGCATGGCAGGACCTCTTAAATATGAGATCTGGGGTCAAAAAGACCTCAGATCTCATATTTACACTAAAATGCAATAAAAAAAAAAAAAAGTCATTTAGAAAAATGACATTTGAAAAAATATGCCTTTAAGAGGCGTGGACAGAAGTGACGTTTTGACGTCGCTTCCGCCCAGCAGTATCTTGGAGACGAGTGAGCGCCATCTTGGCCTCACTTGTCTCCAGACACACCAGGCAGAAGGACGCGATCGCCTCCGCCGCTACCGACGGCTCCGGTAAGCGGCGGAGGGCACCGGATCGCGGCGGGAGGGGGGGCCCCTCTCCCGCCACCGATAAAAGTGATCTCGCGGCGAATCCGCCGCAGGGACCACTTTTATCTGAAAGCCGGCCGCCGCACGAAAACGGGGATACCGGGGTTATGGCAGCTAGCTGCTGCCATAACAACGATATCCCCGTTCAAACTTAGGACGTATATATACGTGCGGCGGTCGGGAAGTGGTTAAGGGGGTGTGGCAAGGGGTGTATCCTATGCCTGCACACTTTTGCTGATAGGTGTCCCTCATTCCCGACTGAAAAGGTTGGGAGGTATGATTTACATGCACATGAACTTTAAAGAGGAAGTAAACCCTGATGGGTTTTACTTTCTCTTTATTTCCCTGCAAAGGTAAAGCATAATGGGCTACTATGCACTGCATAGTAGCCCATTATGTGTCACTTACCTAAAAAAAAAGCCTGCGATGTCACCCCTGTCCCCACTAGCAGCGAGCGTCCGTCTTCACTCCAGGTCCGCGATCTCCGGCTCTGTGACTGGCCGGAGTTGCGTGACGTCACTCCTGCGCGGGAATCGCCAGTCACGGCATGACCCCCTATAGAAACAGCACGATCTGCCCTTTCTGAAGTGCGCATGCGCCGTAGACATTGGCGCACAGCTTTGTTGTGAATATATCCTAAACCGTGGAGGTTTAGGAGAAATTTCCAGCACCTACAGGTAAGCCTTAATATAGGAGTGAAGCCTTGCTGGTTTCCTACTGTGCATGCATGAGCCGTGCTGTGCTCTTCTCTCCTTGGTGGAAGCTCTCCCCCGGAAATGTTCCCGGAAGTGATCGGATGATCCGTGTCGTCACACGCGTGCTCCACGTGCGTTTCACACTGGCCCCAGCCTCTTCCTGACAGCCACAGGACGAGCCCCTGGCCAATAACCAACGATCTGCAGCCCTGCACCTCTGCAGCATCATCCGGATCAGGACCTGAGGAATTTACCATGGACCACATATATACAGATGAGCCTTTTTAATCTATCTTTCCTGTAAGTGTAACCTTACTTTGTGTCATTAAAGTATCCTCTATTACTGCACTCAGGTGGCGCTTCCTTTAATACCCATCTCTTGCCTACTACAGAGTCAGCCCTCTGAGGACAGCAGCCGCCTCTTGACCAGCCACTATACTTGCTTAACCCTTGAACTGCCAGATACCTGCTCAACCCTTGGACTGCCAGTTTTATTGCTATGGACTAAATGCCTAGCCAGTTAACATTCCAAGTATTGTATGCATTTCTGTATTTGCGCTTACAATTATCACTACTTCTCTATGGAGCAGGGTGAGAGTGTGATCTTATGTGGTAAGGATAGAACACGTGTAGCAATGTGGACTACTATTATAAAGTACAGTGTTTCTCCGGTATTTCTATGCATTGCATGTCCCTGTAGTGCTCAGTGTTATCAATTGACATCATATTAGTGAGTCAAGCTAAAGGGATTGTGGGACAAGTAGTTCTACAGACTGATAATTGCTTTGCATGACCCTTTACCTGGACTACACATCCCAGGGATCTTTGCTGCCATTGGAGAGATTGCTGGGAGGAACTATATAAGAAGCTACAGCCCTGCCCGCTGGTCTCTTCCTCCTGGCCCTGACGCTAGATGGACCTCTCCGTGCATTAAGAGAGAGGTCGCGGCCTACTACAACATTCCCACCCAGATGAGAGGGGTCTAACATCGCCTGCTGTTCATCGGACACCCATCCAGCACCACTTCAGTCGCCTGCCAACCTGTGTTCTATGCTTCGCATCAGGAGATCGGACCGGCGGATCCGCTGCACGTGTGTCGCTTCAGAGGCTGCTGCCCGGAAGGCATTAAATCAGCCTGGTCGTTGGTGAAAGGCAATCACCCACCTTTACAAACCCTTTCTTACGGTTTCACTGGGACACTTTGCACAGACATCTTTACCTTGGGAATACTTTACTGAACCTATCTTGAACACTGTGCATAGACACCTTTAGCCTTTACCATTTCAAGTCAGTTTATTGCTTGCTATTACACCTTATTGGATACAACTAACGAGCTCCTACGTGCCAGTGAAGACCATCAGATCTGCAACGGAGACATTGCTGTCATTATTGCTACAAGGGCCCTTATACAATTGCCATTAAGTCTGACCTCTCCTTAGGGTTTAAGGTTTATAGGCTGGGCGAGGTTCCCCTATAGAAGTGTGTCAGTATCATCATTTAACCTTGATTATCCTTTCAGGCGCAAGCAGTACTCCAATGTACATTTATATAATAGACTGTTTACCTGTAAATATCTTGACTTGTGTTATTGCTGAGTTGGAGCTGTTGCCTAAAACTCAGAAGATCTATTGCCTCCTCTTTGTGACAATATCTTCTTGCAGTGCAAATGAGCAGGTAAATCCAAGCAGCCCCCTAGGGGGTCGTGCTACACACGTTTAGTAGCATACAAGGTACATGGTAGCACAGGGAGGATAGCTGTGGATGGGGTGTGATGTTGGAGAAGCTTATGTTATATATTTGTAAGACTTTGTAAAAGTGAGCTAGACAGAATAAAGGGTGTAGCTTTACTCTAAGGCAAAGTACACTTAACCACAATGACTAGATCTGTTGACCTAAACTAACACACCTTCCCCTCTAGCTGCTGAGTAAGACAACCATGGTCTCCTTGACATTTTCAACCTTCTGCTGAAACCTTCCTCATTGCTCGTGTTACAGTACTCTCAGAAACCTTACCATTAACCCCAGAACTTCTACTCTCAAAATCCCTGCCTGGCCTTCCAATGGTACTCCCAGAATCCCTACTAGGACTTTTAGAGTTTCCAGAAACAGTGCTGGGGGTGTCCTTTGATTAAAAGAGTGTTTAAGCTTCAGCCTTTGAAATGGCTAGCGCTGTGTTTTATTGCCAGCTACCCTTGTACAAAAGAACTATAATACCTACCTATGAGATTGCCTGACCATTGCTGACCTAGACTGTCCCTACTACACTCTTGATTGCTGCCTGCCATCAACCCCTGCCTGAGCCTGACTACTCTCTCATTTGCTGCCTGCCAAGACCTGTGCTTGAACCTGAATTTTTTTTTTTAGCTGCTTGTCTTGATCCCTCCCTGAACCTGACTCTTCTGCTGGCTGTCACATAGTACACTGTCTCCTCATCTTAGCCATTCTGTTCATGCTATTTCTTTGGTGGGAGATCCTGAGGGCCATGACCTTGTGAAAGTTTGCAGCAAAGTAAACTGGGATCTCTGGGGACCCTGGCCCATTTGCACCTTCGGAAGCGCCGGTGAAGATGAGCAATCTGAAAAAACAGTGCATGCGGAAAGTATACACAGTACTTCACTTTTTCCACATATTGTTATGTTACAGCCTTATTCAAAAATGGATTCAATTCTTTATTTTCCTCAAAATTCTACAAACAATACCACATAATGACAACGGGAAAGAAGTTTGTTTGAAATCTTTTTCAAATGTATTAAAAATAAAAATCGAAAAAACCTCATGTACATAAGTATTTACAGCCTTTGCCATGACACTCAAAATTGAGATCAGGTTCATCCTGTTTCCACTGATCATCCTTGAGATGTTTCTACAACTTGATTGGAGTCCACCTGTGGTAAATTCAGTTGATTGGACATGAATTGGAAAGACGCACACCTGTATATATAAGGTCCCACAGTTAACAGTGCATGTCAGAGCACAAACCAAGCCATGAAGTGCAAGGAATTGTCTGTAGACCTCAGAGATAGGATTGTATCGAGGCACAGATCTGGGGAAGGGTACAGAAAAATGACCCAATGTCCCAATGACAACAGTGGCCTCCATCAGTAAATGGAAGATGTTTGGAACCGCCAGGACTCTTCCTAGAGCAGGCCGCCCGACCAAACTGAGCAATCAGGGGAGAAGGGCCTTAGGGAGGTGACCAAGAACCCAATGGTCACTCTGACAGAGCTCCAACGTTTCTCTGTGGTGAGAGGAGAACCTTTCAGAAGAACAACCATTTCTGCAGCACTCCACCAATCAGGCCTGTATAGTAGAGTGGCCAGACGGAAGCCACTCAGAAAAAGGCACATGACAGCCCACTTGGAGTTTGCCAAAAGGCACCTGAAGGACTCTCAGACCATGAGAAACAAAATTCTCTGGTCTAATGAAACAAAGATTGTACTCGTTGGCCTGAAGGATAAGTGCCATGTCTGGAGTAAACCAGGCACTGCTCATCTCCCGGCCAATACCACCCCTACAGTGAAGCATCATGCTGTGGGGATGTCTTTCAGCGGCAGAAACTGGGAGACTAGTCAGGATCAAGGGAAAGATGAATGCAGCAATGTACAAGACATACTTTTTTTTTCTCAAAATAGGATTTTATTGAGATTTAAACATGAGAAAACAACCAAGCAATACACGTTCTGTTAATAGATTTTGTCATGCTCATGGGCAGCACAGTGGTGTAGTGGGTAGCACTCTCACCTAGCAGTAAGAAGGGTCACTGGTTCGAATCCCAACCACGACACTACCTGCCTGGAGTTTGCATGTTCTCCCTGTGTCTGCGTGGGTTTTCTCCGGGTACTCCGGTTTCCTCCCATACTCCAAAGACATGCTGGTAGGTTAATTGGATCCTGTCTAAATTGGCCCTAGTGTGTATGAATGTGAGTTAGGGACCTTAGATTGTAAGCTCCTTGAGGGTGTAGGGACTGTTGTGAATGTATAATGTATATGTAAAGCGCTGCGTAAATTGACGGCGCTATATAGGTACCTTAAATAAATAAAATAAAAATAATAAAATAAAGTCAATATCGCAATATCCAAATGGTCATAACACAGAGTATCGACCCCTTCCTCCCCATCCCTCCATGGTGCACAGTAACTACAAATTTTTAATGCTATAGTCAAACCCCCCCACGCTATACTGACGGGTGAATTTAAAGTAGTAATCTATCCAGAATTAGATCCACTGGGGATAGTCCAGGGGTATTTAACCATGAGGACCATAACGCCTCAAATTTACCAGGTCGGCCCCGATGTTGGAATATATACTTCTCCAAGCTTAGGGTGACTTCCATCTGGTTAATCCATTCCTTCAGAGTAGCATCCATCCCTAAGGTTACATATACAAGCCTGAAAGAGAGCCCTTGCAATCGCCTGTTTGGGGTTATCTTCAATGGGCAGGCCATCAAGGACTCCCAATATACACGGTTTGGGAATATTGGCCTGAAACACCTTGTTAATGGTTGCAGTGACCCCTGTCCCGTATAGGTGGAGCTTTGGGCAGTGCCATAGAAGGTGAATAAGGTCCCCATGGTCTCTAGAGCCCCTAGTGCAATCAGAGTTCTCCCTTACGCCTATCTTATGCAGGGAGGTGAAATAATACTGCGCAAAGACATATACCAAATATGACAGCTGCTACACTAAATGTGACAAATTTCAATACAAGGGGTGTAAAAAAAATGTAGCGCTTAACAAAATATGTGCACAAATAATAAGTGCAATACAGTGAAAACAATACGTATGAAGTCCAACATATATAGGGATGTGACTGTGAGTCTCTAGCCCCAAATCCTAACCAGGAAATGGGAAGGCAAACAAATTAATGTCCTCAAACAATGAAGAGAGAATCTTCTTTGACGTGCAGGGAATAATATGAAACATCCACACTGGTGATTCCAGAAAAATTAAACAAACGGGTACTCTTACCAGAGCGGGTGGACCCGGATGTCAGTGACATCGAATCATGGAGCAGTCTGCAATCAGTCTGGTGAAAGGAGCAGCCATTTCTTCCCAACAAAAGGAGCCCCTTCCTCTCTTCTTTTTTATACATCGTTGTTTTTGATGAGAGTTGCTGTTGAGGTTCCTTCCGAGATGTCCGTTTTCTGGTCGGGTCGAGTTCACTGAGATCCTTTGGAGCCATCCGCAGAAGACCCTGGACCCCTACTTCCATCGGAGAGTGCCACGGATTCGATCTTTAAGCTTTTATGATTCGGTGTCGCTGACATCCGGGTCCACCTGCTCTGGTAAGAGTACCCATTTGTTTCATTTTTCTGGATTCACCAGTGTGGATGTTTCACATTATTCCCTGCACGTCAAAGAAGATTCTCTCTTCATTGTTTGAGGACTTTTATTTGTTTGCCTTCCCATTTCCTGGTTAGGATTTGGGGCTAGAGACTCACAGTCACATCCCTATATACGTTGGACTTCATACGTATTGTTTTCACTGTATTGCGCCTATCTTATGCAGCCTTACCAGCGTAAGATTTACCCGTAGTACAATGTGCAGCTGGGACAGACGTGCCGTGTTGAGAGAATGCCTGCAGCATCTCATCCCGTTGGTCCTCCTCAAACGTGCCCACATCACTCTCCCACTTGGTCACTACTCTGGCTGGAAAGTTATTTAGGAATATGGACAATAACATAGAATAAGACTTGGACAGTGGCGTAGCGTGGGGGGTGCAAGGGGGGCTGTGGCCCCAGGCGCAAAATTTGGGGGGGGCGAAATCCTGTGCCAGTGTGTGTTACTCTGGCTCCGTAGTCCTAATTCCTATTTCCTGTGTCCCCTTCGATCCGGCCACCATGTTTAATATGAGCTGGCGCCCTGTGATTGGGCGAATGGGGTCATGTGAGGCAGTGGGGCTGGCCTGTCCTTGATGCTCCTAGAGTCCTGCCTCCGCCATCTTCTTCTCCTCCTGACCACTGGATCTGAGACTCGCATCATTCCCCGTTGGTTGTGGCAGGCAGCCAGTCAGTGTGGCAGACAGAGGTCAGATCTGATGGACAAAAAAAAGCAGGTGAGATGAGGGAGCAGTCATCCTCTGCAAGGCAAAGCCAGCACTGTGAGTTCTGTCTCTCTCCTCACAAAAAGTGCATACATACTTTCCTGGCGTCCTATTGGCTGTGAGACTCGGGATACTGAGCTGCTTCCAGTCCAATGAGTCCATGCAGCATACTGCTCAAAGCTCTACTCCTCTGCTGTTCCATGAACATGTATGCTGCTGTACCCAACTTGTAATGAAATGGACATCTCTGGGTCAGTCACTGTGGTATGTGACACTCAGCATGTATTTTTTTTTTTAAGGTGTTTGTTTTTTTTATTTTATAACATAGAAAAGCAATACAGAGAAAATAAGAAAAAGGGACTGTAAGTAAATTGCAAAAGGTGTGTTCGGTGAAGCACCTACATAGTACAGACATTGTAAGAAGACTAAAGTCCCTATAACAGAAATACCCCAGTAACACACATTCAAACCTACATACTTACAACCATTCAAACCTGCAACACATGCGAACCCATAAAACAGTATAGGTCAAGAATCCTCCCATGTAGTAAATGCTTCATAAAAGACATCCCGTGACTCTCCATTTTTTGCCTGCCAGACAACAACATTAGAATACATAAGTAGTAGGTCTACTGGGAAAGCTGTGAAGATAGGACATCCCCCCAGAAATCCTTCGATAGATCAAGCCATGGTTGGCATATTTTAGTGAACTTCTTAGGGCATGCCCTACTCTTGTATATCAATTTAAATATGGGAAGGACTCCCTGAACAATGCGAAAAAAGGCGTGGGCTGAAAGAGGGCCCACATCCTTCCAGTGCATGAGGATGGTTTTACGTGCATAAAATAATATACGTAACAATGTCCTGGCGTGAGTGTAGTGAACATGGTCATTGAGTATTCCCAAGAGTCCCACCTCCGGGGTGTGAGGTATCGGCAGATGGAGTTTGTGGTCAAAGAAAGCAAACAGTTCCTTCCAGAAGGTTGACAGTCCAGGACAGGTCCAAAACATATGGAAGAAGTCAGCAGCAATCATATCACATCTAGCACATGCAATATTCTGTCCGAACCCCATTCATACCAGCTTAGCTGGAGTATAGTGCAAACGGTGTATGAACTTAAATTGGACCAGTATGTCAGCCATGCTAATGATATCCTGAAAACATCTCAGTTGCCTCTTCCCAGTCCTCTTCAGAAAGCTCAGGCATAGACAATAGCCATTTGCAGTGAGGGTTCTGGAAGGGATCAGCTCCCACCATTTGGAGGTGACCGTAAAAGGTCGTCACCAGTTTGGCAATTTCTGGGAATGACAGGAGATCTTCAATAGACGATTCAGTGAGCTCAATGGTCAGGGGTCCAAACTGCGCCCGGATGGAGTGTCTGAGTAAGAGATATTTGTAGAAAAATGTATTGTTCAGGTCATATTTAAGCCTGAGTATTTCAAAGGATAGTAATACTTTCTTTTCGATTGTGTGAGTCAGATACGTGATCCCATGTCGACTCCACCAGGTCAAGTCCGGATAACTGAAGAGCTCAGGGAGGTTGGGGTTCCGCCACAGAGGGGTCTGTGGCGAGAAACCCGTAGGAGATTGTGTTAGGGTCCCCCCCCTCCCTCCAGGCCATCCAACCAACCTCAAGAGGGGAGGACCTAGAGCCCCCGGATTTTTTTGATCTATGGAGCTCATCCTGCAAGGAGGTAGGAGGTTCAAACAAGGACAGCACAAGCGCCGTGGCAGGAGTCGGTGGGTCAGAGTGTAACCAAGCATGGATATAGGTGAGCTGGGAAGCAATGAAGTAATTACTTAAATTTGGGCATGCCAGGCCGCCCGCAGTCTTTGCCGCTTGCAAGTTGGATCTGGCTATACGGGGCTGACGACCATTGCAAACAAAGGAGGAGAGAGTGGAGTCTATTTTCGCAAAAAAATGTTTCGTGAAAAAAAACTGGAGCAGCTATAAAACAGTATAGAAGCTTGGGTAGAAAATTCATTTTGAATATGTTAATGCATCCAATTAGGTTAAGGGGAAGCGTTGACCAGGTACGGAACCTGTCTATCATTTGTTTGATTATAGGAGTGACATTTAGTTCCTCATATTTAGAGGTGTCAGCATGTATTTGAATACCTAGGTATTTCAAGGAGGATGTCAACTGAATATGCGATCCCTGCAGATATTCTATAGAAAAGGGGGGGGGCCCAACAAGGAAGGCCTGAGACTTTTCCCATCACACCTGTAATCCTGAGTCCACACCAAACTCCTCCACGACACATAGTAATTTACGGAATGAGCTTTCCCTACTATCCAGCTATATTAGGGCATCGTCCGCATAGAGGGAGATCTTCTCCTCCAGGGGACCAGAGCGGATGCCCCCTATCTCTGACGTCTGCTGCACCGCCACGGCCAACGGCTCAATGGCCAGTGCGAACAGAGGTGGAGAGAGAGGGCACCCCGGTCTGGTGCCTCTCTTCAAAGAAAACAGTTCAGATATGTATCTGTTAGTGTGAACCCTAGCTTTTGGGTCTGCGTATAATAAACGGACACATTGAGTAAATTGCGGACCAATACCTACTCGTGCCATGGTTTCCCAGAGGAAGGGCCAGCTCACAGTATCAAAGGCTTTTAATATATCTAGGGATAGGACCAATTCCCCTTGTTTCGTACGTGCTGCATTATGAATGTGTAGGTATAATCTGCAAATGTTGTCAAAGGTGCTTCTGCCAGGCATAAAACTGGATTGATCCGGGGGTATGAGGGACAGAATGACCGTTTGAAGTCTAAGAGCAAGGATCTTAGCTAGAATCTTGGCATCGTTGTTTAAAAGGGATATAGGACGGTATGATCTACATTGCAGTTTGTCCTTGCCAGGTTTTGGTATAACCACTATAAGTGCTTCATTCATGGAGTCTGGAAGTTTCCCCCGGGCAAGAGAGTCCTGGAAAGTCTTAAGGAGTTTAGGAGCAAGTTCCTCTATGTGTGTCTGGGACCATTATATATTAGAGCTGCACGATTAATCGTCAAGAATCGTTATCGCCATTTTTTCCCCGTTGCGATCTTGACAAAAGTGTTTCATGATTCTTGCTATGTAAAGAATTCTCTCTGCTCTTCTGCAGTCTGCCAAGAATCACAACATTCTTTAGCAGTGGAACTAAATATAAACATTGTAACAATTTGTCAAAGGAATAGACTTTGTGTGTCAATGAGGAACACTAAACCTTTTTCTGACATTTGTTGGTTTCAAGTTACAATCATTTTTTTTTGCTAGGAAATTACTTAGAACCCCCAAACATTATATATATATATATATATATATATATATATATATATATATATATATATATATATATATATATATATATATATATACAGTGGGGACGGAAAGTATTCAGACCCCCTTAAATTTTTCACTCTTTGTTATATTGCAGCCATTTGCTAAAATCTTTTAAGTTCATTTTTTTTCCTCATTAATGTACACACAGCACCCCATATTGACAGAGAAACACAGAATTGTTGACATTTTTGCAAATTTATTAAAAAAGAAAAACTGAAATATCACATGGTCCTAAGTATTCAGACCCTTTGCTCAGTGTTTAGTAGAAGCACCCTTTTGATCTAATACAGCCATGAGTCTTTTTGGGAAAGATGCAACAAGTTTTTCACACCTGGATTTGAGGATCCTCTGCCATTCCTCCTTGCAGATCCTCTCCAGTTCTGTCAGGTTGGATGGTAAACGTTGGTGGACAGCCATTTTTAGGTCTCTCCAGAGATGTTCAATTGGGTTTAAGTCAGGGCTCTGGCTGGGCCATTCAAGAACAGTCATGGAGTTGTTGTGAAGCCACTCCTTCGTTATTTTAGCTGTGTGCTTAGGTCAGTGTTTCTCAACTCCAGTCCTCAAGGCGCCCCAACAGGTCATGTTTTCAGGCTTTCCATTATTTAGCACAGGTGATTTGATCAGTTTCACTGCCTTGGTAATTACCACAGTTGTTTCATCTGAGGGAAATCCTGAAAACATGACCTGTTGGGGCGCCTTGAGGACTGGAGTTGAGAAACACTGGCTTAGGTCATTGTCTTGTTGGAAGGTAAACCTTTGGCCCAGTCTGTGGTCCTGAGCACTCTGGAGAAGGTTTTTATCCAGGATATCCCTGTACTTGGCCGCATTCATCTTTTGCTCGATTGCAACCAGTCGTCCTGTCCCTGCAGCTGAAAAACACCCCCACAGCATGATGCTGCCACCACAATGCTTCACTGTTGGGACTGTATTGGACAGGTGATGAGCAGTGCCTGGTTTTCAACCCACAAACCGCTTAGAATTAAGGCCAAAAAGTTCTATCTTGCTCTCATCAGACCAAAGAATCTTATTTCTCACCATCTTGGAGTCCTTCAGGTGTTTTTTAGCAAACTCCATGCGGGCTTTTATGTGTCTTGCACTGAGGAGGGGCTTCCGTCGGGCCACTCTGCTATAAAGCCCCGACTGGTGGAGGGCTGCAGTGATGGTTGACTTTCTACAACTTTCTCCCATCCCTCTACTGCATCTCTGGAGCTCAGCCACAGTGATCTTTGGGTTCTTCTTTACCTCTCTCACCAAGGCTCTTCTTCCCCGATAGCTCAGTTTGGCCAGACGGCCAGCTCTAGGAAGGGTTCTGGTCGTTCCAAACATCTTCCATTTAAGGATTATGGAGGCCACTGTGCTCTTAGGAACCTTAAGTGCAGCAGAATTTTTTTGTAACCTTGGCCAGATCTATGCCTTGCCACAATTCTGTCTCTGAGCTCTTCAGGCAGTTCCTTTGACCTCATGATTCTCATTTGCTCTGACATGCACTGTGAGCTGTAAGGTCTTATATAGACAGGTGTGTGGCTTTCCTAATCAAGTCCAATCAGTATAATCAAACACAGCTGGACTCAAATGAAGGTGTAGAACCATCTCAAGGATGATCAGAAGAAATGGACAGCACCTGAGTTAAATATATGAGTGTCACAGCAAAGGGTCTGAATACTTAGAACCATGTGATATTTCAAGTTTTCTTTTTTAATAAATCTGCAAAAATGTCAACACTTCTGTGTTTTTCTGTCAATATGGGGTGCTGTGTGTACATTAATGAGAAAAAAAAAATGAACTTAAATGATTTTAGCAAATGGCTGCAATATAACAAAGAGTTAAAAATTTAAGGGGGTCTGAATACTTTCCGTCCCCACTGTTTATATATATATATATATATATATATATATATATATATATATATATGTTTATATATATAAAATAGTGGTTGTTGCAATATTTTATGTCACACTTGCCTTTCAAATGCAATTTTTTTTGGAAAAAATTACTTTAATGAATTAAAAAAAATACATAAATAAAAACTAACCAGTAAAGTTAGCCCATTATTATTTTATTTTTTGTATAATGTGAAAGATTTTACGCCGCGAGAATCGTGAAAGAACCGTGATCTTTTTATTCTAAGCAAAAAAAACATGATTCTCATTTTGGCCAGAATCATGCTCTAAGTATAAATATATATATATATATATATATATATATATATATATATATATATATATATATATATATATATATATATATATATATATATATATATATATATATATATATATATATATATTTATTATACTCATCTTGGGAAGGTGGATTATGAAAAAAATCTTTCTGATCACATAGCGCTTTAAACACAAACCTCCACTGGGTTGCATAATTAAATACATTGTAACAAAGATTTGTTTGTTGTATAAATATTTGTTTTGGAAACATTTCCTTGCTATGCTTCAGATGACAAAGAAAATTGCTATATTATAACTTTTTTTTTTTTTTTTTTTTAGCAAAAATGAGCATACTCCACACTTTGTGTGCAAATACCTAACACACACACACACACACACACACACACACACACTGCCTTGAAAAAGCATTCATACCCCTTGAAATTTTCCACATATTGTCATGTTACAACCAAAGACATAAATATTTTTTATTGGGATTTTATGTGATAGACCAACACAAAGTGGCACATCATTTTGAAGTGGAAGGAAAATGATAAATGGTTTTCACATTTTTTGACAAATAAATATGTGAAAAGTGTGGCGTGCATTTGTACTTAGACCACTTTACTCTGATACCCCTATCTAAAATCTAGTGGAACCAATTGACTTCATAAGTCACCTAATTTCGTAAATAGAGTCCACCTGTGTGTAATTTAATCTCAGTATAAATACAGATGTTCTGTGAAGCCCTCAGAGGTTTGTTGGAGAACCTTAGTGAACAAACAGCATCATAAAGGCCAAGGAACACACCCAGAGGCATATCCTATGGCAAGCACTGAAACTGCGCCCCTGTCAAAACATTTGTGACCTTACCAGCACCCATAAATGGAGTAACATCAACACCCATAAATGCAGCCTCACCAGCACCCATAAATGGGGCCTCACCAGCACCACCTGGACGGCGGTTAGAGTTGCCACCTCATCCCTTTAAACCCAAACACATAAATTACACAGGTTCTGTGGCTGATTAAGGTGGTAATTAAACTCACTTGTTGCCTTATCTGCATTTAATTAGCCTCAGAACCTGTGTAATTCATATGTGTTCGGGTTTAAGGTGATGAGGTGGCAACCCTAACGACGGTCCCTACCTTAAATGTTGAAGAGGGTCTTGTTCGGGTGGCGTACTGCTTATTTTAGGCAACAGACAGAAAAAGCAGCTAGAGAAAGATAAAGGAGTTAGCGACTGATATTGCAGCTGGAGCAAGGAAACGGTATTCCTGAGTATATAAAAAGAAAGAAATTATATTTACCGTTGGCAAAAAACAGGGTCCCCTCCAGGGTCTCCCCGCATAGCCAACCTCCTCAGATGACAACAGGCTGCCAGGCTGAAAGCCCCCAGCAATAAACAATGGAGAGGGGAAGGTCATTTTGTGGAAGATACAACCCTCTAAAAAAAGATTTTGACAAACAAGGACAAAAAATGTAACATTTGCCCCTATTCAAGATGGCCACCACAACCTCAGGCCAGACCGTGCATGCGCAGCTGGTGGCACTAGGACCTATGAGGCCCGCCTACGAGCCGCCTCCTGACGTCCACACATGCTCAGAGCAGGCAGGAAGATGCTGAGGGACTCAGAAAAGGCGGCACGAGGTGCGTGCCGCCCACTATAGTAACCAGGAATGAAGGTACAATATCACAAGGAGGGGAAGGTGGTGGGGGAGGAAGAAAGCGAAAAAGAGAGAGAGAGGAACGCAAAGAAAGGAAAGCGAGAGATAATGGATGACAGGAGGGAGAAATGGAAGGATAAGGTTAAGTGAAAAATAGATATAGCTGCTTTCTCTGCTGCAGGCTTAAGCAAATGCCAGTATATAAATGCAGATAGGAGCTCTTAGTTAAGAGACAACTGCTGTCCCAAAAGACCCACAGAAGGGACTCCCTATCTTATCAGTGCATTTAGCTGCCCAAGAATAGGGACTGCACCTGCCAGAGGCTTGAACCTAGCTGGAAGCTGCCAACTGCAGAGGTAAGGGACGTTCGATCACCATTCACTGACTATGAGGAAAAAAAGGAGAATGCTGGGAGTGCACTAATCCTTTTCTTTTATAATATTCACTGGTCCTGAGTAGGGATGAGCTTTGAGTTCAAGTCGAACATAAGTTCGACTCGAACATCGGCCATTCGACCGTTCGTCGAATTGCGAACATTATGGGCCATTCGCGCCAAATTCGAGTGGCGCGTCATGGCCCATAATTCACTGCGGCATCGCAGTGCATTGCTGGATGATGATTGGACAAGTATGCACTATGACCTGCATGCTTTGGCCAATCACAGCGCGGTAAGAATGGAGAGCCATAATTGGCCAAAGGCAGGGTGGCTTTGGCCAATTATGCCTCAGGGGATTTAGTACACGCCCCACACTATATAAAGCCGCCTGGAAGTCGGCCTTGTGTAGTGTGTTCCGGTGTGCTGATAGAGAGAGAGTGTCATTTCATTTGAGTTAAAGTAGGCAGGCAAGTCAGTTAGCTGCAGTCAGTGTATTGTGTATATATATATATATATATATATATATATATATATATATATATATATATATATAAATATATATATATATATATATATATATATATATATATATATATATATATATATATATATACACACACACTGTATTCAGTTTAGCTAGATCCATTCCTGTTATTCTCTTCCTAATATACTTACAGGCAGGCAGCTGCAGTATTTTCAGTTAGTGTACTGTATCCTGCGCACAATGTGCAACTAAAGCTAACTGCCGCCAATTGCTGGTGTTCTCCTTCTAATAATACCTCAGGCAGGCAGCTGCAGTATTTTCAGTCAGTCTACTGTATCCTGTGCACAGTGTGCAACTAAAGCTAACTGCAGACAATTGCTGGTGTTCTCTTCCTAATAATACCACAGGCAGGCAGCTGCGGTATTTTCAGTCAGTGTACTGTATCCTGTGCACAGTGTGCAACTAAAGCTAATTGCAGCCAATTGCTGGTGTTCTCTTTCTTTTTTTTTTTAAAGAGATTTTTATTGAGCAGTCATGTTACATCTCATACATCAATCATTAGGTTGGGATACATCACATTAAGAACATCAGATTATCACTTTGTATGAATACCATCACACTTGCTACTAGTAGCTCTCCTGAGCTCTGCTAGACTCTCCTTTCAATCCTCCAGCCTGAGTTTTAGCTTTTTTTTTTTGTTAATAAAGAATTAAAAAATAGTAATAGTAATAAAGTAATTATGATGTCTGAATTGTCGACATCAACCATAGAAACATATTTTCAACTAGAAAGACCAATGTGTTCCCTTCCCACCCCTCCCCTCCCCCTTCAGAGTTTATCTGTCCAGAATATTGTTGTATGCATCCTCTCAACTATCCCATTTACTGTTCATTTTCATGCTCTGCTTACGTTCGTCTGTCTCCCTCTCCCTCCTCCCCCTCAACCGCCAAGGTGTTTTTAGAGTCAATCCACCTAAACCATACCTTCTTAAACTTCTTAGGGGCCCCCCGTGCCTCATATGTCATTTTATACATGGGTACATCTGCATTTATTGTTTTTTTCCACATTCCCAACGTGAGTTGTTCGTCATAAATCCATCTTCGGGTGATCAACTTTCGCATTCCGAAGTACAGAAGTCTGAGAAACAGCTTTGTATTCAGATTAAGCTCTTCTTGGTCGAAGACACCCAGCAGACACCTTATGGGAGAACATATATTTGGAAGGTCAAAATGGTCAGATATGAACTCGGTCACCTGGGTCCATAATGGCCTTATTTTAGGACAATCCTATATCATGCGAAAAAAAGTTCCCTCACCTCCCTTGCATTTATGGCACTCTGCAGTGTTTTTTTTATGCATTTTAAATAACCTCGTTGGAGTGTAGTACACCTGATGTAAATATCGAAGCTGTATCATTCTATCCGTGGAGGAGATAACCGAAACAAGTTATGTATCGAGCACCTCCTGCCACAGTTCCTCAGTCAATTCTGGTATAATCGCTGTCCATCTAGTTCTAATCTTATCAGTCAGATCAGGGCCTCGCAGTCCTATCTCCCTATAATATCTGGATATGCGCTTACTTGGTTCTGGGTCAATCAGGACCTTTTCCAAATTCGTATTTTGCACTTTTACCTCCCCCCTCCCGAACTGAGCTGTCGCTGCATGCTGCAGTTGAGCGTATCGGAAGTACCAAGTTCCAGGCACGCCAAACTGTTCCTGCAGTTGTGCAAAAGAAATCAACTTACCATCCTGGTATATATGGTGAAGATATTTTATCCCATATTTGGCCCACCTATATCCATCTTCAATTTTGCAAAATTCTCTTAGAGATTTATTACACCAGAAAGGATAATTGGGTGACATCCATAATGGGTCATCCCTCATCCTCTGCACACATAGGTGAAACACCTTTCCTGGTAGCGCCATAACAGACCCCACCGTCCTCCCCGGTATCTCCTTTCTAAACATCATATTCAACAGTGTTTCCTGGGATGTGGCCACCACCGCCTCCAGCAGGGTAGTGGCGTTAGGGATCCGGGGAAAGCATCGCCAATGTAGAAACACCAATTGAAACGCAAAAAAATAGGATCGCATATCTGGCATAGCTGGACTCCCCCTTGCCAGCGGTAGCTTCATTACTGCCAAAGCTATTCTGGGGGCCTTGGATCCCCACAAGAATTCCACTACTATAGAGTCTATATCTCTGAACAGTTTCACCGAGACATACATAGGCAAATTCGAGAGAATGTACAGTAACTTTGGAAGAAAGATCATTTTAAATAGGTTTATGCGACCCATCACTGTCAGCGGCATGTTCCTCCATCTCTGTACTCTCTCCAGAAGAGTCCCCATTACCGGTCTCAAATTGAGGTCCAAATATCTAGAAATGGGAAGTTGAACCACCACCCCCAAGTATCTAAATGACTGGGACAATTGGATAGGACAATCCACTGGGACTGTCACTGTACCATCAATAGAGAATAGGGATGATTTGGACCAATTAATTCGAAATCCAGAATAGTCTCCGAACTCCTGTATCAATTGAAAAGCCGTGGACAACGAAGCTCCCGGATCTTGTAGATACAAGAGCATGTCATCCGCGTAAAGGGAGATTCGTTCCTCAATCCCTCCCACCCTAAATCCCTCTCTTAATTTTGTCGCCAGGGGCTCTATGGCCAGAGCAAACAAAAGAGGGGACAACGGGCATCCCTCTCTGGTCCCTCGGAGGACAGGGAAGGGTTCAGCTATAATTCCATTTACTCTTACCCTAATTAATGGTTCTGTGTACAACAGCTTCACCCATGATATAAAAGTAGGTCCAAATCCCATTATCTCTAGAAGACCAAACAGGTAATCCCACTCCACTGAATCAAAGGCCTTCCTGTTGTCCAAAGAGGCCACTGCTCTTTGCCCTGAATTGTCATGCTCAGTTTGCAGGTTAACAAAGAGCCTCCTGATATTAATTTGCGCACATCGCCCTTTTATAAAGCCAGTCTGGTCCGGATTAACTAGTTTCAGAATTACCGATTGTAGTCTCCCTGCTAGAACTTTCGCAAGAATTTTGGTGTCGACATTCATCAACGAGATAGGCCTATAGGATTCACATTCTTTTGGATCCTTTCCCCCTTTATGTATTAAGACCACAAGTGCCTCTCTCATAGAGGGGGGAAGTCTTCCCTCCCGCGTAGCAGCCGTGAACACACGCAAGAGTCGGGGTGCCAGTCCACCACTGAAGGTAGTATACCACTCCAAGGGCATACCATCCAGGCCCGGAGATTTCCTAGGAGCAAAGGAAGATATTGCTCCCTCCACCTCCTCCACGGTGATGTCTGCTTCTAGGGTATTACAGTCCTCGCTCGTCAATCGAGGGAGGTCAATATCATCCATATAATTTTTTAAGGTACTACCCCCCCGGAGGAACACATGATTTATAAAGTTCTTTATAGAAGTGGGTAAACGCCCGTAGTATGCCCTTGGAATCACTCTCCTCAACCCCATTCTGGTCATAGATACTCGTTATACAAGTGGGCGCATAGTCCGGCTTTGCCAAGTACGCTAACAGTCTACCATTTTTTTCACTGAACTCAAAAATGCGTCTACGCTGCGCAAGTCTAAACTTAGTAGTCTGATCCATCAAAACCTCCCGATATGCCCGCGTCCTATCCTGGAGAATCCGTAGACCTTCCTTAGTCGGTCGTCTAACATACTTTGCTTCCGCCAGAGATACTTCGTGTTCCCTGTCATGTATTGAGGTCAACTGTTTCTTGAATCCACTCACCTCTGCCATAAATACCCCTCTCAGGGTAGCTTTAAATGCCTCCCACCTAATGAGATCAGATCCAGTGTCCTGGTTTTCCTTCCAGAACAGCTGGATAGCCTCTGTACATTTGATTTTAACATATTCTTCCTGCAACCAGTTAGCCTCCATCCGCCAGTGTCGTATTCCTTGCCTCTGTCCTAATGTGATATCTAATAATATAGCTGAGTGATCCGAGTGCACTCTGGGTAAGTACCTCGTCTCGCCCACCATTTGCAGTCCCTCAAATTCAACCAACACAGTGTCTATTCTGGACAGCGTCTTATGTGTCTCGGAGTAACAGGAGTATTCCCTATTCTCCAGATGTCTAACACGCCATGTATCACAGAAACCATTAGCCGACAGCCGCCCTGCCAGTGGCGCCGGGGTCCCCGGTGGCGCATCCAACCTATCCAGTGTCAGATCCGCTACAGCATTCAGGTCTCCTAAGATGAAAATCCTCCACTCCGCTATCTCATAGACCGCGCATAGCATGTCATTCAAATGAGACAAGGAGAAGGGAGGCGGTACATACAAATTCACAAATGTCAGAAATCGATTATGGTCTTTTATCACTAGAACAACATATCTACCCTTTATATCCGTTTTTATCGCATGAATGCAAATGGGTAAAGATTTTGCCACTAAAGTGGAGACTCCCCTAGCATATGAGGAGTAGCTGGAGTGGTACGCCCCCGCAATATGAGCCCTTTTCAGAGAGAGAGTCCTGGAGCCCTGCAGGTGTGTCTCCTGCAAAAAAATCAAATGTGGCTTATACTTTTTTAGATAATCAAACACCAACGATCTTTTGAATTTAGAATTAAGGCCTCGGACGTTCCAAGACACCACTCTAAGGTTTACAGCCATATTGAGCATATATGAGGACTTTCCCCCTCCAACAATGGTATAGGATACCTTTCAGGGCTCCACCACTCCCCCCCCCCCCCACACACCTCCACAGAGCACCAGCACAGAAGGCAGACAACACAGATTGTACACATACTGGAAAAAGAAAGCATACAGAAAATATATTGACATTTGTCCCAGATTCTTTCCACACCCTCTTGTCTCCCTCCCCCCACCCCGCACCTGACCCCAACTTGCCAGGCACTTCATTCCCCAAACCTCAGCCCAAAAAATGGGTATAACAGATGTGAGATTCAAAAAAATCCCACAGGCTCCAGCACTGTGAGGAGCAAGTTCAACCGTGCATAAGAAAGTTCAACCAAAAGAGAAGAAAATAAAATAAAACCAAAAAAACCCCAAAGAAACAACAGTCAAAGAGGTGGGAAACAAACCCTCCTTTTTTTTTCTGCCTCCCTCCCTCCGTCCTATTCTTCTCTTCAAGAAAAAAATAAAAAACACCAAAAAAAGACCGTGAGGAGAACCGTCTGCAGATTCCTCAATTTTATAAGAAAGTATGAGCGAATAAAACCAAAAAGATCAATCATAGATCATCAAAAAAAAAAAACGAACAGATTGTAGCCCTCTGGACTGCCAGGTAGATAAGGCCAGATCTCATGTCTCTAGTCTGTATATCCTGGGATCATGTAAGCTATTCAAGTAGAAAAAGGGCAATAAAAATGGGGCTCAGTGATATCCAAAACTCCCCTTGTCACAGCCATAATCTTCCAGGACCCCGATTATAAATGTAGAAGTGGTTATGGGGGTCTCGGGGAGATCCCTCCCCTTGGGCGCTCCCTAGCATCCAGCCATTCAGAAGCCTCCGTGGGTGTGGTAAAAAAATGCACCTGCCATTATCCACAATGCGCACTTTCGCTGGTTATAGCATGCTGTAGATCAAGTTCAAGTCTCTAAGCCATTTCTTTATCCAGTAAAAGGAAGCCCTCTGTTTTTGGGTGGTGGCTGAAAAATCAGGATAAATAGATATCCGGTAATTATTAACCACTTGACAACTGGGCACTTAAACCCCCTTCCTAACCAGACCAATTTTCAGCTTTTTGCGCCGTAAAAGAAAAAAGACCGAAAAATCTGTAAAAAAATACATTTTTCTTCATTTCTGTTATAATATTTTGCAAATTAGTAATTTTTCTTCATATATTTTGGCCAAAATTTATACCGCTACATATCTTTGGAAAAAATAACCCAAATCGGTGGATATTATTTGGTCTTTTTGAAAGTTATAGAGTCCAAAAGCTATGGTGCAAATATCTGAAAATTGATCACACCTGAAGTACTGACGGCCTATCTCATTTCTTGAGACCCTAACATGCCAGAAAAGTACAAATACCCCCCAAATTACCCCTTTTTGGAAAGAAGACATTCCAAGGTATTTAGAAAGATGCATGGTGAGTTTTTTGAAGTTGTAATTTTTTCCCACAATTCTTTGCAAAATCAAGGTTTTTTTTTTACTTTTTTTTTTTTCCACAAAATTGTCATATTAGCAGGGTATTTCTCACAGACCGCATATGCATACCACAAATTACACCCCAAAACACATTCTGCTATTACTCCCGAGTATGGTGATACCACATGTGTGAGACTTTTACACAGCGTGGCCACATACAGAGGCCCAACATGCAGGGGAGCACCTTCAGGCTTTCTGGAGCACCCAGGCCAATTCTGACATTTCTCTCCTACAAAAACATTATATATGTTTTTTTAGCAAAGACCCTAGAGAATACAATGGCGGTCGTTGCAACTTTTTATCTCGCACGGTATTTGCGCAGCAATTTTTTTAACGGAAAAAAAACTGTTTTGTGCTTTACAAAAACCAAAACAGTAAAGTTAGCCCAATGTTTTTGCATAATGTGAAAGATGAAGTTACGCCGAGTAAATAGATACCCAACATGTCACCCTTCAAAATTGCACGCGCTTGTGGAATGGCGCCAAACTTTGCTACTCAAAAATCCCCATAGGCGACGCTTTAAAATTTTTTACTGGTTACATGTTTTGAGTTACAGAGGAGGTCTAGGGCCAAAATTATTGCTCTCGCTCTACCGATCGCAGCGATACCTCACATGTGTGGTTTGAACACCGTTTTCATATGTGGGCGGGACTTACGTATGCGTTCGCTTCTGCATGCGAGCACACAGGGACAGGGGCGCTTTAAAAATTTTTTTTTTTTTTTTATTGTTCATTTTACTTTATTTATTTTAGTTTGATGCTTTTTTCAAAAAAAAAAAATTTGACCACTTTTATTCCTATTACAAGGAATATAAACATCCTTGTAATAGGAATATGGCATGACAGGTCCTCTTTACAGTGAGATATGGGGTCAATAAGACCCCACATCTCACCTCTAGGCTGGGAAGCCTGAAATAAAAAAAAAAAAAAAAAAAAGATCCTGGCTTCGATCGTAGCGGTGAGTCGATAGAAGCACCGCAAGGCGGCGGGAAGGGGGGACGTCCCCTCTCGCCTCCCGTAAGAACGATCAAGCAGTGGAACAGCTGCTATGATCGTTCTCATGGTGTAGGGAATCGCCGGCTGAAAAAGCTGATATCTGAATGATGCCTGTAGCTGCAACCATCATTCAAATATCTCCGCACAAAGTCAAGGACGTTGTATGACGGCCGGCGGGCGGGAAGTGGTTAAAACGCTTTTTTTTTTTTTAACACAAAGTTGTCCATTTATACAATATTTCTACCACATAACATGTACATGCCAAAAATGACACCCCAAAATAGATTCTCCTGCTCCTCCTGAGTACGGCGATACCCCATGTGTGAGACTTCCACAGCCTGGCCACATACAGAGGGCGAGTACAGCTGAGCATGGCTCAGCATGGCAGGGTATGGCGGGGTATTGCGGAGTATGGCGGGGTATTGCGGAGTATGGCGGGGTATTGCGGGGTATTGCGGGGTATGGCGGAGTATGGCGGGGTATGGTGGGGTATGGCGGAGTATGGCGGGGTATGGCAGGGTATTGTGGAGTATGGCGGGGTATGGCGGAGTACAGCGGAGTATGGCGGGGTATGGCAGGGTATGGCGGGGTATGGCGGAGTATGGCGGGGTATGGCGGAGTATGGCGGGGTATGGCGGAGTATGGCGGGGTATGGCGGAGTATGGCGGGGTATAGCGGAGTATGGCGGGGTATGGCGGGGGCATGGCAGAGTATGGCGGGGGCATTGCAGAGTATGGCGGGGGGCATTGCAGAGTATGGCGGGGGCATTGCAGAGTATTGTGGGGGCATTGCAGAGTATTGCACAGCATTGCAGAGTATTGTGGGGGCATTGCAGAGTATTGCACAGCATTGCAGAGTATTGTGGGGGCATTGCAGAGTATTGCACAGCATTGAAGAGTATTGTGGGGGCATTGCAGAGTATTGCACAGCATTGCAGAGTATTGTGGGGGTATTGCAGAGTATTGTGGGGGTATTGCAGAGTATTGTGGGGGTATTGCAGAGTATTGCACAGCATTGCAGAGTATTGTGGGGGTATTGCAGAGTATTGTGGGGGTATTGCAGAGTACTGCACAGCATTGCATAGTAGTGGGGATGGCTGAGCATGGATGGATGGATGGATGGATGTCTCTGTGCAGCGCTGTGGGCACTACACATACAGCCCACATCGCTGCAGACAGCCATCCATCCCCCTCCCCGCTCACTGTGTACCGATCGGTACACAGGAGGGGAGGAGAGGAACTGGCGTCATCAGATGACGCCGGTCTGTTTACATGTGATCGCGCCGTCATTTGACGGCGCGATCACATGGTAAACGGCCGCGATCAGCGGCCATTTACCGGGATCTGTGATGCGCCGGGTCCCCTGGACCCGGCGGTAACGGATGTGTTCGGGTGCGCGCCCCAGGGGGCGCGCGAGAGGGGAATTCTGGGAGGACGTCATAGTACGTCCTCCCAGAGTTATCCAACTGCCCTGCAGCCGTCATTCGGCTATGGGCCGGTTGGTAACTGGTTAAACATCAGTTCAGGCCCTGTCCTGGCCCCTTTCAGAATATTCTCTCTGTCTCTGAAGTGCAAGACCTTTGCTATCATGGGTCTGGGTATTGCTCCCTTCGGTGGAGCCTTACCCGAGACTCGATGTGCCCTTTCTATGGCAAACATATCAGTGAAAGTACCAGGAGACATATGCACTTTCAGCCAGTCCTCCAAGAACTCCTCAGAATGTTTCCCCTCCACTCCCTCAGGGAATCCCACCAGTCTTATATTATTCCTTCTCATGTGGTCTTCCATGTCGGCCTTTTTGAGAGTGTGTTCAGAGAGGGTTTTTTTAATCACTTGGGTGTCTGTGCTCATAGGTCTGACAGTGTCCTCCAAAGCAGCAAGGCGGTGATCTGTAGCCTGTGCCTTTTCTCTGAGCTTCTGCATATCATGCTTCAGAAAAGAGAATTCCATCTTTAGTTCCCCAAAATGATCTATTAACTTTTTTTGCACCCCTGTATGGCTGCCATAATTTGCTTGAGGGACGGCTCTTCATTCTCTCCTAGGGCCCTGTCAGCTCCATGCATGCTGTCATCCCCCCTATCCAAGGATCTTCCCCTGCGTGTAGTGCGATCTCTCTGCACTCTGGGACTCACCCGTTCAGGGGTATCAGGCACTGGTACTGTGTCCTCATGCCGCTGGGGCGGTGGCCATTCCTCCTCCTCCTCTTCCTCCGGTGCTGCAGCTCCATCTTGGGATCCCCAAGCATAACGGGCCAGTCTCTCTCCCAACGTTTTTGGCCAGGGCGGCCCGTATTTTATCATCGCCGGAGGCTCTCCTGATGATCCTCCACTCATGACCCAGCAGTCCAGACCAAAATTCTGGCGTTCCGTTTATAGGATTCAATCAGGATCAGGAATCTGCAGAGAAAGCTCCGTCCCAGGCATCCTCACATGCTGCGTGCCGGCTCCGCCCCATCGGTGTTCTCTTTCTAATAATACCTCAGGCAGGCAGCTGCAGTATTTTCAGTCAGTGTACTGTGTCCTGTGCAGTGTGCAACTAAAGCTAACTGCAGCCAATTGTTGGTGTTCTCTTCCTAATATACTTACAGGCAGGCAGCTGCAGTATTTTCAGTCAGTGTACTGTATGCTGTGCACAGTGTGTAACTAAAGCTAACTGCAGAAAACTGCTGGTGTTCTCTTTCTAATAATACCTCAGGCAGGCAGCTGCAGTATTTTCAGTCAGTGTACTGTATCCTGTGCAGTGTACAACTAAAGCTAACTGCAGCCAATTGCTGGTGTTCTCCTCCTAATATATTTTCAGGCAGGCAGCTGCAGTATTTTCAGTCAGTGTACTGTATCCTGCGCACAGTGTGCAACTAAAGCTAACTGCTGCCAATTGCTGGTGTTCTCTTCCTAATATACTTACATACAGGCAGCTGCAGTATTTTCAGTCAGTGTACTGTATCCTGCGCACAGTGTACAACTAAAGCTAACTGAAGCCAATTGTTGGTGTTCTCTTTCTAATAATCCCTCAGGTAGGCAGCTGCAGTATTTTCAGTCAGTGTACTGTATCCTGTGCAGTGTGCAACTAAAGCTAACTGCAGACAATTGCTGGTGTTCTCTTCCTAATAATACCTCAGGCAGTTGATTCAGCTAGGTGCAGTATATTAGTGTACTGTATACTGTGCACAGCGTGCAACTAAAGCTAACTGCAGACAATTGCTGGTGTTCTCTTTCTAATAATACCACAGGCAGGCAGCTGCAGTATTTTCAGCCAGTGTACTGTATCCTGTGCAGTGTGCAACTAAAGCTAACTGCAGACAATTGCTGGTGTTCTCTTCCTAATAATACCTCAGGCAGGCAGCTGCAGTATTTTTAGTCAGTGTACTGTATCCTGTGCACAGTTTGCAACTAAAGCTAACTGCAGACAATTGCTGGTGTTCTCTTCCTAATAATACCACAGGCAGCTGCAGTATTTTCAGTCAGTGTACTGTATCCTGCGCACAGTGTGCAACTAAAGCTAACTGCAGCCAATTGCTGGTGTTCTCTTTCTAATAATACCTCAGGCAGGCATCTGCAGTATTTTCAGTCAGTGTACTGTATCCTGTGCAGTGTGCAACTAAAGCTAACTGCAGCCAATTGCTGGTTGTTCTCTTCCTAATATACTTACAGGCAGGCAGCTGCGGTATTTTCAGTCAGTGTACTGTATCCTGTGCACAGTGTGCAACTAAAGCTAACTGCACACAATTGCTGTTGTTCTCTTTCTAATAATACTACAGGCAGGCAGGCGATTCACCTGCAGTATAATCAGTATATATATACATCCCAGCTTTGTGCAGCTTCATCTCACTGCAGGCCATTCCTTGTGTATCTATTCCAATACATCAAAGACAGTATGTCTGGAAGGCCAACAAGGAGACGCAGACAGTCACAGGCCAATAAAAGAGGGCAAGGAGGCTCTGTGTCTAGAGGCAGCAGTGCTGGTCATGGACACGGCGCATCCTCATCAGCACGTGGCCATGGGGCATCCTTGTCCTTTTTCTCGGCAGCTGGCCGTGTTGAGCCACAACATGCCAAAGAGTTGGTAGAGTGGATGACCAAGCCGTCCTCATCCTCCCCATCCTGTCACCCAGGCTACCTTGGCTGCCAATGCAGGTGCCAAAGCAGCCTATTCCTTGGACTCAAGGTCATCATCAGTTACTCTTTCCCTAGCCCCACCAGAGGAGTCCCCCGAACTGTTCGACCACAGTGTGGGGTACATGCTGCAGGAGGATGCGCAGCGTTTTGAAGGCTTTGATGATGGTATCCAGCTTGAGGAAGGCAGTAACGTGAGCCCAGAGAGAGGGGTTGCCCAAGAAGGACAACAAACTGGCAGTCATGTTCCCCCAGCTGCAGCATACTGCCAGGTTTGCTGCAGTGACGAGGAGGGAGGGGATGATGAGCTCACTGACTCTATGTGGGTGCCTGATAGGAGAGAGGAGGAGGAGGTGAAGGAGGAGGAGGACGCACATCTCCAATGAGGCAGGATGCCCTCCAGGGGCCAGCTTAAGGGCAGCCAACCGACTGCATCACACCGCAGAGCTCTGCAAGTGCAGGGCGCTGGTGACTTCGAGTGTTATGCCAAAAGTTCTTTGGTGTGGGCCTTTTTTGAGACGTGTGTAGCCGATCGCACCGTTGCTATTTGCAACATATGTCTGAAGCGTATCAAGCGTGGACTAGACAGCAAGCGCTTGGGCACCACATGCTTAATCAGACATATGTTGAGCTCCCATGCAGCCCGTTGGCAACACTACCTAAAAGACCCACACCAAAGAACAAGGCAGACTTCTCCTTGCTCCTCCTCATCAGCTGGGATCCCCAACCCCACTATACCTTCACTAGTTCTCTCAGAAACCTGCAATGAAGGTGTAGAATTAGCTGTGCCACTGCCAAGTACTTGCGGGAAATCTGCTATCGGTACACCAACGTCCGATTCTAGCAGGCAGATTTCCCTACCCCAGTTGCTCCACCTGTGAAAGAAGTTCGCTCCCAGCCATCCACATGCCCAGCGGTTGAATGCTAGCTTGGCTAAATTGCTAGCACTTCAACTGCTGCCTTTTCAGTTGGTAGACTCTGCCCCCTTCCGTGAGTTTGTGGCATGTGCGGTACCTCAGTGACAGGTTCCCAAACGCCACTTTTTTTCATGGAAAGGTGATTCTGGCTCTCTACCTGCATGTGTAAGGCAATGTCCATGCCTCGCTGGACAGGGTGGTCAGCGGTAAGGTGCATATTACCGCTGACTCATGGTCCAGCAGGCATGGACAGGGATGCTACCTATCTTTCACCACGCACTGGGTGACTCTTCTGGCAGCTTGGAAGGATGCAGGACAGGGTGCAGTAGTGTTGGAGATTGTTCCGCCACCACGCCTCAAATTCTACTAGTGGTGATTCTGCCACACCTCTCTCCTCCACCCCCTCCTCTTCTTCTTCCTCCATGGCCTCTTCCTGTGCTGATTTGTCCTCGGAACCAGCGGTGCTCCATAGGCGTTCAAGGGGCTACGCAAGCACGCAGGCAAAAAGATGCCATGCAGTGCTTGAGTACCTATGCGACTATGGCACCAGGACAGGGTCAGGGGAGCTTGTTTTTTTTTTCCTCACGCCAGTGGGCCCTGCTCAGGGAAGCATGCACTTTCCTGTCACCATTTGAGGAGGCCACGAGGATGGTGAGCAGTGACAGTGCATGCATCAGTGACACTGTCCCTCTTGTCCACCTGTTGGAGCACACGCTGCGTGGAATAATGGACAGGGTACTTGAGGCAGAACAGAGGCAGGAAGAGGAGGACCTACCCCTTCATCCAGACAGTGTTCCTGCATGCCCGCCGATCACACAGGAAGAGGAGGAGGATTGTGTCAGCGTGGAGGTGGAGCCTAGCACTCAGCATCAGCAGCAGTCTTCAAGGGATCATTTACAGTCCGAAGAAACCCATGGACTTGTACGTGGCTGGGAGGAGGTGGCTGCAGATCATGTCATCCTTAGTGACCCAGAGGACTGTGGACCGAATGCCTCAGCAAACCTATGCTGCATGGCCTCCTGGATCCTGCAAATCCTGCGGAAGGATCCTCGTATTCGTGTTATCAAGGAGAGGGATCATTACTGGCTGGCAACCCTCCTTGATCCACATTACAAGGGTAAGGTTGCGGACCTTATTTTGCCGTCGCAGAGGGAGCAGAGGATGAAAGATCTTCGGGAGGCCTTGCAGAAAGGATTGTGCAACATGTTTCCAGAGCCTGGGAGGTTACAATATCCTGGTCCTCCTGGACAACGTGTTGCTGAGGCTTTGGTTAGACACAGAAGGAGCGGTGGAGAAGGTGGCCGTCTGACCGATGCGTTCAGACAATTTTTTAGTCCATAGCTCCAAGGTATGATCGGTTCCAGCAACCATCGCCAGTGTCTGATTCACATCAGCAGGAATACCTAGGGGCAAGATCAGACTTGGACACCTTTCCCGCCGAAAAACCTCTGGGTTACTGGGTCTTGAGGATGGATCACTGGCCAGAGCTTGCACAGTATGCAATTGAGCTACTGGCCTGTCCTGCATCCAGCGTTCGTTCGGAACGCACATTCAGTGCTGTTGGGGGCTTTGTAACCGATCACAGGGTGCGCCTGTCCACCGAATCGGTCAATCGGCTGACCTTCATAAAAATGAATCAGTCTTGGATCACCAACTACCAAGCACCTGATGCTGATGTAACCGAATAATTTTTTTTTTAATGTGAGATCCCTTCAAGACTGCCTATGCTGATGCTGAGTGACTATCCTGTTATGCTGAGTGACAATCCTCTTCCTCCTCAATGTTCATGCTGATAGCTTGTAAGAACATTTTTGGTTCTGGGCACCGCCACCAGTGGCTAAGGCCCAATTTTTCTGCCCCTGTTTAACAGAGGCGTGTCATTACAAATTTTGATAAAATACTTTGCAGCAGGGCTCATTCCTGCGCTCCAACTAGAGTATCTGTGAGGGGTTGCAGTGTTGTGGCACCAGCACCAGTGCCCAAGGCCCAATTTTTCTGCCCCTGTTCAACAGGGGCATGTAATTAAAATTCTTGATCTAATATTTCACAGCAGGGCCCGTTCCTGCGCCCACCAAGAGTAATTGTGAGGCCTTACAGTGTTGTGGCAACACCACCACACCGTCCACCACCAAAGGCCAAATTTTTCTGACCCTGTTCAACAGGGGCATGTAATTACAATTCTTGATCTAATATTTCACAGCAGGGCCCGTTCCTGCGCCCACCAATAGTAACTGTGAGGCCTTACAGTGTTGTGGCAACACCAACACCTAAGGCCCAAATTTCTGCAGAGTATATAGGGCAGGCCCCTACTTTCAAACATCCAACTTACAAGCGACTCCTACTTGCAAACGAAAGGAAACAACAGGAAGTGAGAGGAAATCTACCCCTAGGAAGGGAAATTCTCTCCTGTAAGAGCTCCTTGTTTCATTAAAACCCCAAATTTTCTACATCCAATTGTCATTGGGACAGAAAGTGAGGTGAAATCTTCTGAACACGTGCACAGACAGCAAAACAAATGTTACAGGGGTAATAATCCTTCCCTATGTTTTCCAAAAAGCTTAAAATAGATTTTTTGGCTGGAGCTACAGGTAAAGAATGTACCAGTTCAAAATTACAAACAGATTCTGCTTAAGAACAAACCTACAGTCCCTGTCTTGTTTGCACCGCCTGTATACTGCTCTTCAGAGTATATAGGGCCTGAGGGCCCAACGCCTTTCCTTTTTTTTATTTGGATGCGGGGTTCCCCTTAATATCCATACAAGACCCAAAGGGGCTGGTAATGGGCTGGGGGGGGGGGTTCTCAATGCTTTTCATCCATATTGCTGGGACCAGACATGACATTAAAGCCGAAAAGCAGTTTTACATGACTTTTTTTCCTTTAGAAATTTCATTTTGAGCAGGGACTGTTCCAAACACGGGAAACACGTGCCACTTTACAGGCATACTATAGACACCCCCCAGGCACAATATTTAAAGGAATATTTCACTTTTATTTTTTCACTTTAAGCATCATTAAAATCACTGCTCACGAAAAAACAGACTTTTTAAAAACTTTTTTTTTGCATTGATACATGTCCCCTGGGGCAGGACCCGGGTCCCCAAACCCTTTTTAGGACAATAACTTACATATTGGCCTTTAAAATTCTCACTTTTGATTTCTCACGTTCGAGTCCCATACACTTTAACGGGGTTCGAAAGTTCAAGCAAATTTTTAGTCCGTTCTAATGTTCTGATGAGATCCGAACCGGGGGGTGTTCCGCTCATCCCTAGTCCTGAGGAAGGAGCCAAGGCATGCTGTCATGGAGGTACCAGGAACAGAAAATGTCAATGAAGACTCATGAGATATATGATAGAATTGTGGCCCAGGTCAGAAACTCACAAGCAACTGAAGAAATGTAATAAAAAAAACGTTAAAAACAAGAAAATATACTTTCTTATCTATCTACTAGCTAGCAGCATAAGGATTAAAAATAGTTAATGTTAACTGAGAAAGTTTATATCTGCTTCAAATAGACTAACTAAATGGATTTTTATCTACTAGCTTAAATAAACCTAAAGCATAGATGAGTATTTATCACTACCACTTACCACCAGATGGAGACATAACACCCTATAAAGAGCATTGCGATAAATAAAGAAACTGTTACATTGTATTTGAAAGAGTATACTTCAATTAAATACAGCAGTTAAAAAAAATACCAGTAGGAAACGGAATGATTGGTCATGAAATAGTATTCATTTTAAAGTTGTAATAAACCTCAGACCAAAAATGTAATATATTACAGCTTACTAATCATTAGATGTGCTGGCTACGTTATCGTACTTTTTTGGGCTTTTTTTACCTGGTGATCTCACCAATAACACACCTCCTGTATTAGAGTGTCTCCACTCTGGATAATTGAGCATAAGGGCCCCTTCTTTTTTTAAGCTAATGTTTGCTTGGGGGAAATGGAAGTAATTGAAGAAATACCCTACTAGGGTACTAGGAAACTCGGACACTCTGCCACCAACTGACTTTACTTGGGAGAACCAGAGCTGCCTGGTACAGCAGGACATAGACTCTCTTCTCAGGTACGTAACCGCTGAACACCTGTAGTGGGGCATTCATTTCCCTCTTATTCAAAGATAAGGGGTATTCCTACACTCAGACATTAATGCAGGATTCATTCCTGGTCTCACTGAGTGTAAGGGGCATCCTCAGGGGTGTTTAATGACATCAGTGGACTTGTGTGCAATTTCATAAGTTGGGCTTTTTGCACCACTGTGAAGGATGGTCATGGTTTTTGTTGTGCCAAGGGTGTTGCTTGGACTGTAAAAGACCTGGAGGCACCTTTGGATGCACCAAGTAAAAGAGCCATGAGGTGTGCATGGTGAACAATCTGTGTGGCTAAATTGTGTTAACGGTGGCAGGGAATTACGGACATGGTTAACTGCTTCAATACCAGGCACTTTCCCCCCTTCCTGCCCAGGACGATTTTCAGCTTCCAATGCTGTCGCACTTTGAATGGCAATTACACGGTCATAATATATATAAAACACAAAGCGCTGTGATGCTAAATCGCTGATAATTACACATAAAACCAAGTGAGGCTGCTATCAAAAGAGAGTGTTTTCAGAGTCACTTAAAAAGAATAAATAATGATATTTGAAGCGCTTCACAATGTGCATGAAAATGAATATATAAGAATAAATATAAATAGTCAAATAAATCCAGCGGTGAGTAAAAATTCCTAAAAAATCCAGCAATCAAAATAGTGTAAAATTATAAAAAATTAGTGACACCAAATGTGTAAAAAATTCACATAAAAAATTCACATAAAAATAAATATATAGGGATGTATTCAGAAGGTTCAATTATACAGGTGTAGAATCCTGATTGGTATAGAGCTTTTGATCACTAGCAAAGCTGTTTAAAAACACTTGCTTAATTAAGGTGCTCATTGACCTTCATAGTAACAATGTGCTTTTTGCTTCTATTCACAACCAATGTGAGAATCATAAACAGGCAGATAAGAGAAAAAACCAATCATTGTGCAATAGTTAGGATACCAAGGTACACAGGCAAACTTCAATCCACTCACGTGTGCCTTATAATGATAAGGCATATGCAGGTTTTACTATAGCAGTCAGCCGCCTTAGACAGGAGCAGATTCAGTGCAGTAGACTGTGTGATACTGCTGATCTGCACAGGAGCCAAGGACGCTCTGTGCAGATCAGCAGTATCACACAGTCTACTGCACTGAATCTGCTCCTGTCTAAGGCAGCTGACTGCTATAGTAAAACCTGCATATGCCTTATCATTATAAGGCACACGTGAGTGGATTGAAGTTTGCCTGTGTACCTTGGTATCCTAACTATTGCACAATGATTGGTTTTTTCTCTTATCTGCCTGTTTATGATTCTCACATTGGTTGTGAATAGAAGCAAAAAGCACATTGTTACTATGAAGGTCAATGAGCACCTTAATTAAGCAAGTGTTTTTAAACAGCTTTGCTAGTGATCAAAAGCTCTATACCAATCAGGATTCTACACCTGTATAATTGAACCTTCTGAATACATCCCTATATATTTATTTTTATGTGAATTTTTTATGTGAATTTTTTACACATTTGGTGTCACTAATTTTTTATAATTTTACACTATTTTGATTGCTGGATTTTTTAGGAATTTTTACTCACCGCTGGATTTATTTGACTATTTATATTTATTCTTATATATTCATTTTCATGCACAATGTGAAGCGCTTCAAATATCATTATTTAATTAATTACACTGTCATACAACACTGTACCCAGATTAAATTTTTATCATTTTCTTCCCACAAATAGAACTTTCTTTTGGTGATATTTGATCACCTTTGCAGTTTTTATTTTTTACTAAACTAAAAAAGACCGAAATTCTTGAAAAAACAAAAGTTTTTCTTAGTTTCTGTTATAAAATTTAGTTTTCTCCTTCACTGATGGGCACTGATGAGGCTGCACTAATGGGCACTGACAAGCACTAATGAGGAGGCACTGATGATATGTAGAATTGATGGTCACTGATAGGCGGTACTGATATGCAGCACTGATGGGCAAGAATAGGCTACACTGATATGCAGCACTGATAGATGGCACTGATGGGAACTAATAGATGGCACTGGATAGGTAACACTGATTAGGAGCTACTGACAGGCATTACTGATTGGCATCTGAGGGGCACTGACAGGCACTACTGATGTGGCACTGATTGGCACATTTATGGGCACTGACCGGCGTTACTGATGGGGCACAGACTGGCAGCTGATGGGCACCTCTCATGGGGCTGCGCTGTTAATCAATGTGCTGCTTATCAGCACAGACCCTTACTGACAGTGACAGGTAGAGCCGCCGATCGGCTCTCCCTGTCAGCGCAAACTAAGGAAAGCCATTTACCGGCACTTCCTGGTTCACGCTGTGATCAGCTGTGATTGGTCACAGCTGATCACGTGGTAAGGAGCCTACGTCATAGGCTCCTTACCATAATCAGAGATGCGGTGTGTCATAGTGACACACAGCACCACTGATCGCCGCGTGCCCCCCCGTGGCCGCGTTCCGGCATGTTATCCTGAAAGACATCATATGACGTCCAGTCAGGATAACAGAACCACCGCCCGTCCGCCATTTCTCTATAGGCTGGGGGGATGGGGGGGGGGTGGAGTGGTTAAATAAAACAAAAGCCTTCTTTTATCTCCAGCAGAGACCTTAGAGGAGTGTTGCATTAAGAAAAAACAAAAAAGTGCCTCTTTTGATGGCCAAAAAACATGGCGTAACATAACAATAGTAAACATTTTGTATTTTTTATCTCCAGCATCTTATTGAAAGAGAGCTTAGAGAAGTAGTGCATTAAGAAAAAACAAAAGAGTGCTTATTTAGATGCCAAAAACACGGCATAATAATAGTAAACATTTTAACAAAGATGTGCTATTATAGCAGCCATGGTTTGTGTTGTACAGTATGATCAAGACTTGTGTAATACCCTTTTTCTGATGCAAAATACCACTTCAATGGCTGTGTGTGGATTGCAATCTAATTAAGAAAAAAAAAATTGATTCTTTGGATGCCAAAAAGCAGTAGAAAGCCAGTTTCACATCAAGATTTGCTATGGTTTTGTCAGGGCTGGCTCAGCCCTTCCTTCTCTGAGCTGGCCGCTCAGCTGTCGGCTAATTGCCAGCTCTCATTTCTCTCCACAGTTAACCAGCTGTTGTGGATCTGCTCGTCAGTCCCGCCTACTTAAAGATCTCCAGCTCACTTCATTCCTGCCTTTGCCTTGGTCACATCACAAGAAACCAAGAAACCATCTCCTGCGTTCCTGTTTAAAGACAAAATGATAAAAATTTAGTTTGGGTACAGTGCAGCATGACCGCGCAATTGTCATTCAAACTGTGACAGCACTGAAAGCTGAAAATTGGTCTGGGCAGGAGCGTGTCTAAGTGCCCTGTATTGAAGTGGTTAAAGCGGAGGTTCACCCACACTGCCAAAAAAAAAAAATATTAAAAGCCAGCAGCTACAAATACTGCAGCTGCTGACTTTTAATACATGGCCACTTACCTGTCCCAGGGTCCAGCGATGTCGGCAGGGGACGCCGAGAACCCGCTCGGTTCTCGGCAGCTGCCGCCGCCATCCTAGGTGAGGGAATCAGGAAGTGAAGCGTTGCGGCTTCACTTCCCGGTTCCCTACTGCGCATACGCGAGTCCCGCTGCGCGTCCCAAATGGTCCCCGCTCTCTCTTGGGAGCTGTGTGTTCCCAGGAGACAGCGCGGTGGGGACGGGAAGAGGCGTAGACTCCCATGGGAGTCTATGCCAGAAGTGGGTGCAAATACCTGTCTTAGACAGGTATCTGCACCTCCCTCCCCCCTGAAAGGTGCCAAATGTGACACCGGAGGGGGGGAGGGTTCCGAAAAGCAGAAGTTCCATTTTTGTGTGGAACTCCGCTTTAAGTTGCAGGCGTTTGGCTGAGCAATGATAATATTTTAAAGACGCTGCACCACCTCATCAAATGTTTGTAGGTATGGCATTTCCTTGCAAACATCCAAAATCGCAAGCTGCAAGCGTTGAGCCACACAATGTATGCTGATCATCTGTGGGCAGACTTCTTTCATCTGGACTGCTAAACCTGACTTGTTGCCAAGCATGCTTGCAGCCCCATCCGTTCCCAAGCCTGCAACTCGTGAAGAGCCTCTGTAATTAAGATGCAAATTATCCAAAAAGGCAGTCAATCCTTTGAAATAACCTTGGGCTGTAGCATTTTCTAGCGCAAATGTACCCAAAAAATCTTCTTTGATGTCTCCTTCTAAAACATAACGGATGCATGTTCAGTGCAGGTTCGATCTGTAGATCCATCAATCATGATGCCAACAAAAGGTGACTTTTTATTGTTTGCCACAAGACTTTCTCTGATTATTCTTGCAATGAATTGTTTGCATTGAACATTGCTTCCATATTTCTGCAGAACTGGAACATCTAGTTTGGCATTCAATGTTAATAAATCAGGGAAATCTCAAAATGGCTTTTCACATTTAGCTATAGAGAAAATTGAGTACTGTCCGTGATACTTTTTTTATTTGCACTAACATACAATTTTTCAGGACAAGCTTTCGGGGTATGTCCCCTTCTTCAAGGTCCAAGCAGTACTGATTCACAAATTTTTAAGCAGAATGTTAAAGAAGAAAAAAAAAAAAAAAAAAAAAAAAAGAGAAAACCAAACACATACAAATCAATGGTAATAAAGATAGCAGCAGAGTTAGTGAGATAAGACAGAGGGAGAGCAAGGGGGGATGCAAGGGGGGATGCTAGTCACAGAGCGGTCGTAAAACTTTAGCATAATGTGTAAGGAAACCAATATCTAAATTCAGGCCATTATTCTTCGTGTCAAAAAGAAGTATCATTCTTAGCTCAAACGTTTTCCTTTCCTGGATAGTTCTGAAATTCCCTTTAAGAACTAAGACATTGAGGTCTTCTATAGTGTGGTCCGATTGTGAGAAATGATGTCCCACAGGTGTGCATAAACTGTCTTCTTTATGTTCTTTGATGGTATGTCTGTGCAAATTCATCCTCGCTTGCAACTTCTGTCCTGTTTCACCAACATAAGATCCTTTGCTGCACCTTTTGCATTGGATGAGGTACACAACATTACTTGAGGTACAGCTGTAAGATCCCATGATATTGAAGGTCCCATTAGTGTGTGTAACACTTTTGGATAGATTTATCTGGTTGCATAGTTTGCAGCGTTTTTTATTGCAGGGTTTGCTACCATTGTTTGTGACTTCATAATCAGAGTGAAGTTTCCTGCTGATTAGTTTGTGTCTGAGGTTGGGTGGTTGTCTGAAAGCCAATAATGGGAGTTGTTGGAATATTCCTTTCAGAGTTTCATCCTCTGTTATAATGGGTTGTAAATCTTTGATTATCTTTTTGATCCCTTCAAGTGCTGGGTTGTATGTGGTGACTAGAGGTACTCGGTTATTTGTTTTTTTCTCTGTGTATTGGAGGAGATTTTCTCTTCGGGTTTTCAAGGCTGTGTTTATGCTGTTGTTGATGGTTTTGTCTTTGTAACCTTTCTTATGGAAGGAGTCTGCCAGTGTTCTGAGATGTTTATCTCTGTCTTCTGGGTCTGAACAAATTCGGTGGTATCTGATGGCCTGGCTGTGTATGATGGCCCGTTTGGTGTGTTGGGGGTGAAAACTGGAACTATGAAGATAGCTGCATCGGTCAGTCGGTTTTCTGTATATCGACGTGTGTAGCTTGTCATTCCTGATGTATACTGTAGTGTCCAGGAAGTTGACATGTGTGTTCGAATAGTCCATTTTTACTTTGATAGATGGGTGAAAAGTGTTGATCAATGAGAAGAATTGGTTTAGATTTTCTTCACCATCAGTCCATATCATGAATATATCATCAATATAGCGATAATATCTGTATGGCTTTTGTTGTATGCTGTTCAGAAATTTGTCCTCCAGGTCAGCCATGAATAAATTTGCATATTGGGGTGCCATTTTGCTTCCCATAGCGGTACCCATACACTGGAGATAGATGTCATTATTGAAAGTGAAGTAGTTGTGTGTAAGAATGAATTCAATGAGCCGTGTCACATCCTCAGCAGTGTATTTGTGGTCTGGTGAGGATGATAAGAATCTGTGACATGCCGCCAACCCATCCTTGTGAGGGATGTTACTGTAGAGAGATTCTACATCCATAGTGACTAGAAGTGTATTAGGTGGTAATTGTTGTATATTGTTAAGCTTGTTCAGAAAATCAGTGGTGTCTTGCAGGAAACTTGCAGTGTTCATGACTAAAGGTTTTAACATGTTTTCTACAAGGCCTGAGATATGTTCGGTAAGTGTATTCATACCTGTTATAATGGGTCTGCCTGGATTTCCTGGCTTGTGGATCTTGGGCAGCATGTAGAAGTCTCCAATTTCTGGATTATCCGGAATCGCATTGATGAGTTCTGAATATAGGTGGCTTGGTATTGTCGCAATGAGACTTTTTAATTGCTGAGTAAAATCCTGGGTCGGATTATAATCCAGTTTTTTGTAGTAAGTAGTATTTGCCAGCTGCCTCTGGCCCTCTTGTATATATTTGTCTGTATCCATCACAACGACTGCTCCCCCTTTATCTGCTGGTTTGATGGTTATGGCCTGATTATTGCGCAGATCATGTACAGCTCTTCGCTTCAGTGGTGAAAGGTTGTATAATATTTTCTTTTGCTGGGTGGATATCAGGGATGTAACTCGCAGCCTGAAGCTGTCAATATAGGTATCCAGTTTGGGGTTGCGTCCTTGTGGAGGTGTGAAGTTGCTGTTCTTTTTCCTTTTGTAATCTCCTATTGTCCTAGGATTCCTTTCCTTACTGTCAAAATATTCTTTGAGCCTTAGTCTCCTAAAGAATTCCTCCATATCTGACCATACCTGTAATTTATCCAATTTGGTGGTTGGGCAGAATGTGAGGCCTTTGGAGAGGACTGTTGTTTCTGGTGTAGTAAGTTGATGATTTGACAAATTTATGATTCCGAGTTCCTCTGTTATATCCACATTTTCTGTAAAGTCAGCATTTACACAAGGGATACCTTGGGATTCTGGATTGGCTTCCAAGTTGCTGATAGCAGGAGTTATAGAAGTTGTGTTTGTTTTGTGTTGTTTAGGTTGTATCCAAAAGGTCTGCTCTTGGTGTAGCTTTTGGAGTTTTTAGCTATGTAATAAGCAATGTTAAACATGTGTGCCATGTGCTGAAACATTTCAGTGTCCATTTTTCTGATTCACATAGCTAAAGGTCTTTCTTCAGGGTTGTCTCTAGCCTTTGCCTTATCAATATTCTCTTTGTGTTTATTACATGTGTCATGCCATACAAAAGTTTCCCTTTTAAATGGAGCTTTTACGCCCATTTGTCCATTTTTCATCTGGAATTTGGGGGAATCAAATGCAAACTTTACATATAACTGTATCATTTTCCTTGTGTTATGGAAATGATTAAGAGCTCCAATCGAGCCCAAGGTTATCTGCTGCTGTCTCTAATTGAAAAGTGTGGATATGCATGCATATAAAAGTAAACACTCTGAGACACGCTCAACTCCGTTACTTCTTACACTTCTAATTTATTCAAGGCGGTGCTAATGTTTTATACACAAAAATACGTCATTGCTATGTTAGTCTAATAGGTACATCTCATTGGTTAAGATAAAAAAAGAAGATGGAGAATCTTCATAACGAGGTTTGACTGTCCTTGGTTTTATTGGTCCCATGGGTCTGTGATACCTGAATTCTTCTTCAACTCCAATGACAGATCTTCTAATTTCTTTATAGCTAAAGTAACCTTACCATTTGGGCCAGTATTATCAGGAATGTATGTACAACAGGTTCCCGTTTTTTCCTATGATTTTACAAAACACCTCCTTTCCCAGATAGCACCATGTCTAAGGCCATCTGGTCCTGGAATGTCATGTAGGAAGTGGGGGATAACTGGTCAGCAATTCCCTGGAGGGCATCTTTAGTGTAATTTACAAATCTCTGTTGGTTATAATATGTGTAGTGTCAGGTCACCTAGAGGCTGGGTGACAGATGCACACCGTTGGGATCAGGAGTGCACCGCAAGGTAGTGGACCCCACGGCTGACTGCTGCGGCTTAAACCCTGGGAGGTTCAGGAAGCAGGTCTACTGGATCACTGACACAGATCCCACTGGGAGCTAGAGCATAGATTCCCCAGGGCGCGGAGTCTAAGAGCCAGCAGGTGTTCACCAGAGCCTTTAATGGTAAGGATGGACTGCGCTGCAGTCTGGCTCCAGGTCGCGGCCCCCAGGGTCTCACAGCTCACGCTAACGGTAGACTACAGGAGAAGAGGAAGGAGGCAGCAGGCTGGAACAACAAGGAAAGTAAGGGACAAGCCAAGGTCGGTAACAGGAATCAGATGTAGGAAACACAGCAAGTACACACAGAGGCTAACACACAGTGGTTGATCAGCACTGCTGGCTTGCAGTGCACAAGTTAATATAGGGTTCCCTGATAGGGCCTGGGGTGGGGCCATGCTTAGAGGAGAGGTTACAAAAGCAGTCAGGTGAGGGTCAGCTGGTCTCTAGAGATGAACACATGGAGACAGGTATGTTGATCGACAAACTCTATTGCATAACCATGACATGTAGTTAATCCAATCTACATTCTTGCTGACAGTTTTTATGGGGATCAAAGACTCAAAACCAGCTTTTACCTAATCCCTGGCTTTAAATTCATCAGGGACCCCCCTTGTAACCCTTATGACATGTATGTATACATGAGGATCAAAGCTTCCGGAGAGAGCTGCTCGCTTCCTCCTCTGACTGTGTGCTGGGTCAGTGTATGTATCAGGGGTATCTTTGGTTAGGATATGGGGGCTTTCTATTTTCATCTTTTTTGTCTAATGCACTCTGTGGTCGCCCAGTCTGGCCCTGTGTTCCAACCCACTGGCCCCCACAGAAACCACAACTCTGTCCCCAGTAACTGTCTGTGTGGCATACATATATGTCCTTACCGTCAGGGATATCACTGTACCAATGGCATCACCATGAAGGGTCAAACGGACAAGGTACTATGTCACAGTAATCTAAGGTAAAGTTGGTCACATGTGTACCTGAAGAGTTACACCAAAACGTAATTATGTTATAATTTTTGTGATGGCCACCTCCTGGGCCCCTCCCCCCTAGATCAAACAGAAAAAGGATATGCAGCGCCCGAAAACACGCTCTCCTGCAGTGATAAGCGTGCATTCAGGTGTTCTTCCTGGCCAACTTGACTGAGGTGGCTGTGGTCAGCAAAACTTGGAATGGACCATCATAACTTGGCTCAAGTATCTCCAGACAGTAGTTGGTGTGTTCCTGTATCTAATTCAGGATCTGGAATGGAAGAAAACACCTGGACATGCATTCAGGTTAATTCTCGTGATAATGTGGTTACATAATTAGTCAACACATCAGACTGTAACTGTAACTGTTGTGGAAAGTAACAACCAAGTCTGGGAGCTGAACCAAACAAAATTTCATAAGGGGATAGGGCATGTTTCCCCTGGGGGTGTGTCTGACACTGAACAGGGCAATGGGCTAACTGTCTGGCCAACTCATGTTAGTCTCTTGGGCCATCTTTAACATCCTGTTTTTAGTGTCCCATTCATCCTTTCTACCTTCCCGCTACTTTGAGGGTGGTATGGGGTGTGTAGTGCCAACTGAACCCCCAGTGCTGCCCAACTCTCTTTAGTAAGGGTTGCTGTTAAGGCTGGTCCCTGATCTCTCAATATCACCTCTGGGACCCCAAATCTACATACTATCTCACTTAGTAGTTTCTTAGCTGTGGTCCTGGCAGTCGTGACCACTTCCACTAGAGCGTATTCGAATCTGCCACTTCTTGGCACTTGAGAATGATCAATTTGCATCCTCTGGAATGGGGTATAGGGCTTTTGCCAGGTGCTTCTTCTGTGTTTTTTCTATGCGTCCTGGGTTACATTTGGTGCAGATAATGCATGATCTGCAGAAGTTGTCAGTCCGTGGAGTAACTCTTGGTGCAACACTTGTTGATAAGAGAGTTCATAAAAGTCTTTGTCAAGTGGGCAGTTCCATGTGCCCATTGCACCACGGCTGGGTACATACTCCTGGGTAGACAAGGCTTCTTGTTGCACTCGAATAGTCCATTTCTGAGAGTTGCTCCTCTCCGTTTCCAGCTTTCCTTCTTATCCGGACTTGTTGTTTCCTGTAGTTCTTTTAGATAAACTGTCCACTGGGAAAGTCTGTAAGGTAAGCACGGGGTGGTCTTCTTCTACCACCCTGCTGTCCACTTCCCGTGGACCACCAGCTGTCTGTTTGGCAGCTGAATTGGCTAGATGATTGCCTCGAGCTTCCTTTGAGTTCATTTTGTCGTTTGCTTTACTCAGAATAGTCACTTGGGTTGGGAGAAGCAAGGCATCAATCAAGTTTTCACAGGTGTTCCTGCAGCCATCAGGAATCCTCTGTCCTAGATAACACCATAATCATGGGCAATGCTGAAAGCATATCTTGAGTCCATATGAATGTTGGCTCTTTTTCCCTCTGCCCATTTACGTGCTGTAGTAAGGTGTCCTTTTATGAAACAGAGATCAGCGGCGATCCCGAGTCTCACCGCTGATCTCAGCGCTTTACCAGTTTATGAAACTGAGATAATCAGCGGAGAACATGTTCTCCGCTGATTATCTCAGCACAGTGAGAATTTGTAACTGACTTCACAGAAACGGCCAGTTTATGAAGGTGCGATCTCCGCACCTCACTGGCGATCTGTGGCAGAATTCTCACTTTCTGATTCACCATTTCAGAAGTGGAGAATCAGAGTGAGAAGCCTGAAACTGGCTGATATTCTGGAGAAAGAAAGAAGTCTTTTGACTTCTTTCTTTCACCAAACAGTCAGAGCACACCTTCCCCACCATTACACACCCCAAAACCAGCAGGATAGGAATTTATAGTATATATATATATATATATATATAGATGTATATATATATATATATATATATATATACATATATATATATACATCTATATATATATATATATATATATATATATATATATATATATATATATATATAAATATACATCTATATATATATATATATATATATATCTATATCTATATATCTATATATAGCTATATATATATATAGCTATATATAGATACATATATATATATATAGCTATATATAGCTATATATATATATATATATGTATCTATATATAGATATATATATATATATATTTTTTTAGATGTTCACGTCTCTGGCTGGGTTCACACTTGTGCGATGCGTGAACCAGCGTGATTCCTGTGCAGGTTTTCACATCGCACCTACATTGACATCTGCGCACCACTGCGGGTGTCAATGTAAAATTAATGACACCCCCAGATCATTTCACAGATCGCAGTGCGAACTATGTAATGGTGCAGGAATCGGATCGCATGGGTGTTCACACCCATACGATCCGATTCCAGTGCGGACCAAATAAAGGGTCCTGTACCATTTTGGTGCAAATGCAATATGATTTAGGGCCAGTTCCCACTGCTGCGGTGTCCGAGATCGGATGTGATTCGCACCGCAGTGCAAAATCACATCCGATCTCTGTGCGATGCGATTTCAGCCATACAGATAGTATTGCTAAATTTGCATTGCCCTCGGACCAAACTCTTACAGGACCCTTTTTTTGGTCCACAGCAGAATCGGATTGCATGGGTGTTCACCATTACATAGTTCGCACTGCGATCTGTGAAATGATCTGGGGGTGTCATTAACTTTACATTGACACCCGCAGTGGTGCGCAGATGTCAATGTAGGTGCGATGTGAAAACCTGCACAGGAATCACGCTGGTTCACGCATCGCACAAGTGTGAACCCAGCCAGAGACGTGAACATCTAAAAAAAAAAATATATATATATAGCTATATATAGATACATATATATATATATATATAGCTATATATAGCTATATATATATATATATATATATATATATATATATATATATATATATATATGTATCTATATATAGCTATATATATATATATATTTTTTTAGATGTTCACCTCTCTGGCTGGGTTCACACTTGTGCGATGCGTGAACCAGCGTGATTCCTGTGCAGGTTTTCACATCGCACCTACATTGACATCTGCGCACCACTGCGGGTGTCAATGTAAAGTTAATGACACCCCCAGATCATTTCACAGATCGCAGTGCGAACTATGTAATGGTTCACGTCTCTGGCTGGGTTCACACTTGTGCGATATATATATATATATATATATTTTTTTAGATGTTCACGTCTCTGGCTGGGTTCACACTTGTGCGATGCGTGAACCAGCGTGATTCCTGTGCAGGTTTTCACATCGCACCTACATTGACATCTGCGCACCACTGCGGGTGTCAATGTAAAGTTAATGACACCCCCAGATCATTTCACAGATCGCAGTGCGAACTATGTAATGGTGCAGGAATCGGATCGCATGGGTGTTCACACCCATACGATCCGATTCCAGTGCGGACCAAATAAAGGGTCCTGTACCATTTTGGTGCAAATGCAATATGATTTAGGGCCAGTTCCCACTGCTGCGGTGTCCGAGATCGGATGTGATTCGCACCGCAGTGCAAAATCACATCCGATCTCTGTGCGATGCGATTTCAGCCATACAGATAGTATTGCTAAATTTGCATTGCCCTCGGACCAAACTCTTACAGGACCCTTTTTTTGGTCCACAGCAGAATCGGATTGCATGGGTGTGCACCATTACATAGTTCGCACTGCGATCTGTGAAATGATCTGGGGGTGTCATTAACTTTACATTGACACCCGCAGTGGTGCGCAGATGTCAATGTAGGTGCGATGTGAAAACCTGCACAGGAATCACGCTGGTTCACGCATCGCACAAGTGTGAACCCAGCCAGAGACGTGAACATCTAAAAAAAAAAATATATATATATAGCTATATATAGATACATATATATATATATATAGCTATATATAGCTATATATATATATATATATACATATGTATCTATATAAAATGCAGACATCACCGGTGGTAAGGCTTCAGCTTGTAGAACAGTGTTTTCAGTGGTGACCGCGTGTTCTGTGTGGTCATGGGGTGACAAGTCAAGACTCTACCCCTCCTTTCCCCCCCTCGAGAAGTGGAAGAAGGGTGGTAGGGTTCAGTATTTGACAACTTAATAGAGTAATGCTGTCCAGTAGGAGGGAACACAGGAGTCTCAAGTGTCTGGTAGTGGACAAGTGTTTCTTGTCCACAAGTGCTGGATCTTGGTTGAATATGGCAACAACATCATGGGGAGTAAGCAGAACGAGGCAGTGTCCGAGGACCAAGTTCAAAGTTTTGTCAAGCAAGGCTTGTATAGCAAAGCCAGTTCACAGACACAATAGGCCTCCTCTTGCTACTGCATCCAGCCGACAGGAATAATATCCTACGGGGCGTAGGCTGATGCCGTGTGATTGGGTGAGTACACCTGCAGCATGTCCCAGACGTTCGGATACAAAGAGCTTGAGCGTTTTGTCGTAGTCTGGGAGCCCTAGCGCCTGAGATGGCACACTTGAGGGCCTCAAACTTAGATATTTCTTCAGGAGACATCTGGAAGGGTCTGATTGCAGAGCATCAGTAGGAAGGCTTCTGGAATCCATGCTCTGCACTAGGAAATTAGTCCAAGGAAAATGACAGGTATTGAGCACCACTGCAATTTGGGCTTTGAGGCTCTGCAGCCCTGGTTGGCAAGATAGCACAACAGGCTTTCTGAGCTGACAGCTGCACAAAGGAGAAGGTCATCAACATGTTGGAAGAGAATCACTTCCGGGTGTTCCTCTTGTCATGTGTCAAGGATGATAGCCATAGCTTTTGCAAACTGGCTTGGAAAGTTCTGTGCCCCTTGTGGCACAACTGTTTAGGTATGTTGCCGTTTCTTTCCGTGGATGAATGCAAAAAGGTACCAGCAGGAGGGGTGAGGGTGGACACTGAAGAAAACGTTTGTAAGGTCCACCTCTGTGAGGTATTTTGCAGTTAAAGGCATCCACAGCAGGTACCTGGTTCTTCTTTAGGGGTTCTCTTCTTGGGGTTATTGTGGTTTCCGGGGCAATGATGCGCCCTCTTTTAGCTTGACTGAAACTGGTGGCACCTTTAAGTGACCGTTGTCTTCCGGTCCTGTGGACCATAGGCACGCAGGGATTCTGTCAAGTACTTCCTGCAGTATTGAACTTGAAGTTTTTGCTTCATTAAGTGTCATCAGGAGAGGCAGAGAACACAAAGCAGATTAGTCTTCTAAAGATAGGGGAGTATGTAACTTCATCCCCCTTTCAGGCGTGTCCTGTAGTCTGGACAACACATCAGCTCCTAGTAGATTCAAGGGACATGTAGAGGACACCACAAATCTGGCAAGCAAATCAGGAAGTGTCCCCACTTGGAGTGGCTCTACAAATGGACTGGAGCGGAGCACCCCATCCACTCCCACGCAGGAAACGTGTGTGTCTCTTTTCATAGTGGGAGAAACTCAGATCATCAAAGGCCTGTACTAGTCTAGTGTGATACTTCTTCAGACTCCCCTTTATCTTGGGTAATATCTTTAATTGTGGTCTTCTGATCCGTCAACTTCTCCTTTGCCCAGTCGTGGAGTTGTGCACAGAACTCCACGCCTGAGGTGTAGGAAGTGGCACTTGTCAGGCTGGCATTATTGAAGGCCGGCTGCATGACTGGCCAAAAGACATGTCCTGCTTTGATTCGGCATAGGCTGATCAAGTCTCTCCAGGCAGCTGAGTAAGTTTCTTGTATCTGCACTATCCTGTGGTAGAAGGGAATTGGCTGCTTCTCTGGGTCAGGCAGACTTGTCACTAAGGCCGCTGCTTGTGATGGAGTAAAAGCGACATACATCACTGGTGCCCCTTCTGGTAACCGAGACTGTTGTTGGGGTGGGGTCTGGCAAGGGGCACTGTTCTTTACGGTTGCCAGCATGTGTTTGAGATCCTCTCGGAACTGTGAGTCTGGAGCCGGATTGGGGGTTAAATCAGTGGGTGGCCTTGCTGCCTGCTGTTGGGCTTCCCACTCAGACGCTTCTTCATCATTAACATATCCGGCCTGGGAATGTGATGCTCCCGTATTGGGGAAGACAGGTGTGTGGTATGAACCATCTTGGTTTAAAACAGGGAGGGCTGGGTACAGGCTGTTTAAGCTTACTGGGTGTACCAAGATGGCCGCAGGAAGTGCACTGGGCTGGGTATAAAGTGAAGGCATGGGTGCACTAAGATGGCCGCCGGGCTGAGTTGTCACAGTGGGTTGTGCTTGGGTGGTGAGAAAGGAGTGGTTGTTAGACGGAGGGCAGTGCTGTCCCTCCCCTCCTTTGTTTCAAGTTCCAACATATCATCAGCTCTGTGATACACATACATAATACAATCGCCATCTTTCTTAACTTCCTTTATCCAATTTTCTTTATCACACAGGATTTTTCTCCCTGTTTCTTTAGCAACATAACTTTCGCCACTTCTTTCAACTTTGTTAACTATTTCAACATCTTATCTCCTCTTCACTATCACATTCTTTTCTCTCTCTGTTTCTCGGCTAACGGCTTGAGAGGAGAATACATACAACCAAGGGGTTAATATTCTTTCTCAGTGTTTTTATCAACAAATTCCTTCGGTGGGGGCACATAAGACTGCGCTCCTAGCTTCTACTGTTTGCTATAACCCTGTAATGTACGGTTAATCTCAGAACAAGAACAAACACGTCAGGGGTAGTGAGGAGCAACGGCCCGCAACCCAACAGATCCCCCGGGCAGCCCCCCCTCCGACCTTAACCAGTCCCCAACCCCTCTCGTGTATAGCAAACAGTAAACCACAAATACACTCACGTCAGGACATTACACCTGCCACTCTTCGAACTGCAAAATTTCAGCAGGCTAAGATAACCCCAGGGGCAGACAACTCCCCTTAAACCCAGTTAAAGGCCGTCATTACAGTTACTCCCAGAGGCCGACAGCTCATCTGGGGGTGATATATCTGTAATGCTTTCAGACTGCAACGCTAGCAGCTGAGATAACCCTCAAAGATTCGACGAACCCAGAGTAACCCGTCCCATAACCGACTGCCACAATAACCCATCTCACTCCAGAGGCCGACAGCTCATCTGGAGATGAGAACACACATGTAGCACTTTTAGACTGCTGAGTTTCGTAGCCCAAAGAATGGCAGACAGTGAACAAATACAGTCAGCAGAAACCCATTGACAGGTTCGTTAAAACAACCTCAGGCGAGGAAATACCTGCCTCTAAGACAGTCTCAGCATACCGACAGAATCCAGCCGTCAACCGAAAGATAAGAAAGTCGTACAGTGGTAAGAATATAAATAAGACTTACCGGTACTGTTAGGGCTGCGCAAACCCCTGTCTCATCAATCAGTTAACGCCCAAATGCTTATCGCGGTACGGCTTCGACTGTAGCCTGAGGTCCCGGGTTTCGGCACCAGCTGTTATGGAAATGATTAAGAGCTCCAATCGAGCCCAAGGTTATCTGCTGCTGTCTCTAATTGAAAAGTGTGGATAGGCATGCATATAAAAGTAAACACTCTGAGACACGCTCAGCTCCGTTACTTCTTACACTTCTAATTTATTCAAGGCTGTGCTAATGTTTTATACACAAAAATACGTCATTGCTATGTTAGTCTAATAGGTACATCTCATTGGTTAAGATAAAAAAAGAAGATGGAGAATCTTCATAACGAGGTTTGGCTGTCCTTGGTTTTATCTTCAGTTCCGCGTTCTTCTGATGTGTGGGATGTAGGGGGTACCCGCCATTTTGAGAAAAATATAGGAACAGAGCAAACCTGTATACTTATATAATGAGTAAGGAGAAAAATATGTATGCACATAAGAAAATAGACATTTTCAGATTATTATTATTATTATTTACATCACATTCCTTCACACTTGGAGTAAGCAAGCCATGAAAACTGATACAGCCAATGTGCACTAAAACAGCGTTTTTTTGCAGTCTTTCCAGCATCACCATCATTTGTCTTTTTAGTTATTACGGCAGTGGAAGTTTGTAGCAAACTACAACTGGCAACTGAATTACTGTATTTATTGGTGTATAACACTCTCTTTTTCACAATGAAAATCGGTGCAAATAGCACGTGCGTGTTATACACCGATATTTCAATTTTAGCTGCCTCGGAGGGGACAGGGAGGGGAGCGGGACGAGCGCCGTCAGATTACATACAGTGAGAATCTCCTGTTTACTTGGCGGCCTCTGTAATAGGAAGCCCTGTCTCCTGGGCCGCCATTGGACCACTGTTCTGTCTATCATAGGAGATTCTCAATGTATGTAATCTGTCGGTGCTCATTCCGTCCCCTCCCTGTCCCCTCTAGGCTGCAGATGGGCATTGATCAGGCTGCACTGATGGCAATGGTAAGGCTGCTGCATTGATGGCAATGGTGAGGCTGCTGCATTGATGGCAATGGTGAGGTTGCTGTATTGATGGCAATGGTGAGGCTGCTGCATTGATGACAATGGTGAGGCTACATTGATGAGGCTGTATTGATGGCACTTGTGAGGCTGCAGATGGGCATTGATCAGGCTGCATTGATGGCAATGGTGAGGCTGGAGATGGGCATGGACCCTTATTTTGCTTCAAAGTTCCTTATTTAAAATTTAAGTTTTTTTCCTGAAACTTCCCTCTTAAAATGAATGTGCGTGTTATACGCCTGTGCGTGTTATACGCCGATAAATACGGTAGCTATTGATTCATTCTCTCTTTCTATAGGGTTTGACTGAGACTCCACAATAGTAAAAAGCTTAATTTGCTCTGTTTCATGTTGCAGTGTAAACAAGGAGACAAAAAAAAATAAGGAAAAACTCACAGGGAGGAGATATAGGTTGAATACTGGAAATATGGACCACTTTTTTGTATTACGTCTTGGGTGCCACAGATGACACAGGCTGAAGAAGGTCCTCCATGACATGTGATCATGCTAGTTGCACTGTCAAGGCAGGTCTTGGCTGCCTATAGGCCTTTCTGCTGGCTGAGCCTATTAAACGTTGGTCTGCTGGCTGGTCTGATTCATGGCCTGCTTAAAAGGCTGGTCTGCTTGAAGGCAGTTTAATGGCAGTTCAGATTAACAACAGTTCAGATTGAAGGCTCCTCCGGTGGCTCGGTGTGTCTGTTGGCTGGGCTGCCTTTCAGGAGCCTCTCTCTGTAGGGCGGAGCACAGCTGCTTGCTTGGTGGGTGTGTCCATGCATTGCAATCGTGAGGGACCAATGGCGGAAAAAAAAACAGGGTGCAGATAAAATGCCACAGTCAAAACTGGGAGGGCACTGATAATTTTCACCACCACCATATGAGGATGTGTTCTTTTTTACTTTTTTTGGCAATAAGTAGTTAGTACTTTTTCAGCACATGGGTTCCTATGCATAGTCAGTTACCAATTTTATTGAATTTTTTTTTTTAAATGAAATTTGTAGCTGATTGTGCATAGGTGTGCTGTGCTTTGTTTTTTTTTACTTTTCGAAATATGCATAGAGCAGCACTAAAATGGCGTTGTTGGCAGGGGCATAACTAGGGGCGTTGCTGGGTCTACAAAAGATCTCGGGCTAGAGCCCATAGCAGAGAAGTAAGGAAAGTCATACACTTGGGCAGGAATACACATGTACATAATATACATGTTTGTGTATGATAGATCCCCCACTTACATCAGTGTCCCCAGAGAGCCTCCCCTTACATAAGGGTCCCCAGAGAGCCTCCCCTTACATCAGGGTCCCCAGAGAGCCCCCCCTTACATCAGGGTCCCCAGGGGAGCCCCCCTTACATCAGGCTCCCCAGAGAGCCCCCCCTTAGATCAGGGTCCCCAGAGAGCCCCCCTTAGATCAGGGTCCCTAGAGAGCCCCCCCTTACATCAGGGTCCCCAGAGAGCCACCCATACATTAGTGTGCCCAGAGAACCCCCCTATACATTAGTGTCCCCAGAGTGCCCCCCTTACATCAGGGTCCCCAGAGGCCCCCCCCTAAATAACTGTCCCCAGAGGGCCCCCCTAAATAACTGTCCCCAGAGGGTCCCCCTCTTAAATCAGTGGTCCCAAAGGGCCTCCCTCTTAAATCAGTGTCCCCAGAGGGCCCCCCCTTACATCAGGGTCCCAGGTTATTTACCTTAAGCTGGCGGGTGTAGGGATGTGCACCATTGGCAGGCCTCTCCTTCACGTGTCCGTCACGGCAGTGGAGAGCGGACCTCTCCTCGTGTCCCCCACTGTGGTGGAGAGCGGACCTCTCCTGCACCTGTCCCCTCAGTGGTGCTGCCAGTGTAATGGCGATGCCGAAGAAGAAGCCGGAAGTCGGAAACCGGAAATTGGCTTCAAAATGAGGCTTGGAGCTCAAGTGGAATGCAAATCGATCCCCAGGGATCACATTGCAAGCCACCCGCTCTATCAATAAATCTACAGGGCATTACTGAGCTTGCCAGAAAGGAATTTACCCTCGCATTTGGCGAGCGGAATTTTCAAGCCCTGTTGCAATGTACATTATAGTGTATATAGTGTAGGAGTCTGTATAGCTGACCATAGGCGGTTCGTATTTTCTTGTTTAGCAAGCGGGTTCTTCCTTCCATCCACACAGATTAGGTGGAAGGAGGAATCCAATTCTCCCCATGGTCAGTCTGTCCCCCAGTATAATTCTTAACCCCTCCAGGTCAATCTGTCCCCCAGTATAATCCCCCTAGGCCAATATGTCACTCAGTAAAATCCCCCCCATCTCCCCAGTCAGCCTGTCCCCCATAACAATGTCTCCCATGTCAGTTACTATGCTTCGGTGATGAATGAACACAGGAACGATCGATATTAATAGCTCACCATGTTCAGTCAAGAAGGGGCTGGTAAACATGATATGTTTACCAGTTCTCCACCTCACCCCCGGCTCTCCACCCTGACACCGATCTCCCTTCCCAGCAGAAACTGCTGCCAGCAGAAGGGGGAGAAGGGGGCAGTGCTGCAAGAAGGGGGTCCCGAGGGTTTAGTGAAGGGGGTGGGGGCAGTACAGTGGGGGAGCGGGGGTTTGGAGCAGCCAGGGGGGATCTATTTGCAGAGGTAAATCCCCCTGTGACTCCCCTGCAGCATCCAAAGCTGTCGGGAGGATGATGCACTACTGGGCATCCTACTCTCCCTGACACTAAAATAAGGGTCAGTCTACTACTACTACTACTACTGACACTACTGTAAGGTGCATCCTTCTCCCACTGACACCAATTTATGTATCCATCTTCCATTAACACCAATGAAGGGGGCTTCTTACTCCCATTGATCACCAACAGTAAGTTACATTCACAAGACCGCTGTACTCTGTAATTTGCTGTGACCCTGGCACTTTATATACTAAAGTATCTTGTACATTACATATTCCTGATCACTGAGCTCTCTACTTTGTGCTCAACATTTCATATGCCTGACTTCTGCACATTGCAATGGGGTTGATTTACTAAAACTGGAGATTACAAAATCTGGTGCAGCTGTGCTTGGTAGCCAATCAGCTTCAAACTTCAGCTTGTACAATTAAGCTTTGTCAATAAAATCTGGAAGCTGATTGGTTTCTATGCACAGCTGAACCAAATTTTGCTCTCTCCAGTTTTAGTAAATCAACCCCATAGCCTTGACCACTAAACTCTATACACCATGTGTATATTACATCCCCCTGACCACTGTATGCTATGCAGTAGCTCTGCTCTCTATATTCTATTTTTTATGTTGTCTTTTCCTGGCCAATGCATCTTATACACTATGTTGTTTGTTACTTACGCCTGATGGCTGCAGTCTGGAAAATGTCATGTGCAATACATACTTCTAACTAATGTGTTCATTGACACAACAAATGCTGGTTGCTAAGTAGCTCCTATCTACTTCAGTGAAAGCAAGTGATGGTTTTGGAACTTTTTTGTTGTTAAAAAATGATGGGGTGAGCTGCAACTGCCATGTAAGATCTATCTTTAAAGATGAAAGAAATTGCAGTAACTGATTTATATTACAAACTCAGGATGCCAAGGGTGTGAGATTAAAAACATAAAATTAAATTAAAGAATGTTACAAAGAGAAATCCACAAAGCCTGGCACTATCCTCAAATCACTTTTACATGGCAGATATAGTATACTTAGTTATATAATTGACTTAAAATAGTGGCACTTGCCAATGCAACAGTTTTAAAAGGCGCTGTCAATGTAACATGCATAATGTGTCGTTACCCAGTAGAGGGCAGCATGCCTCAGTTTATAAAGTTTCACACCAATTACTGGTCCCTAGTACCATGACAAAATGTTCTGCATGTTTATTTCAGGTCAGTGAAACAGAAATGCCCAAAATCAGAGAATCAGAACAGGCATGACAGCCAGTGAACTAACATTGTCCAGGTTAATCATAGCAGCCTAAATGTTTTTTTTTTATCAGGACAGGTTTCAAATTTACCATTGCATATCTTTCTGATAGGTATAATTTGAAAAAAAAAGGAATGTTCTAAAAAAAAAAAAAAAAAAAAAAAAGGAAAGGTTTGCAATATTTGTAGATAGCAATGTATACATGTATATACATTAAAATCAGTAACTTCACAAGTATGTGAAATTAAATTATTGACATACCCCAATATACAACAACCGTATCATTTTTGTAACAAACAGTACCTTTTATCATTAAAAAGCAGTCCTGAGCTCCACACCAAGAGAAGCCTCTTGAGGACACAATGGGGGTTATTTACAAAAGGAAAATCCACTTTGCACTGCAAGTGCAAACTGCACTTGAAATTGCACTGAAAGTGCACTTGGAAGTGCAGTCACTGTAGATCCGAGGGGGACATGCAAGGAGGATAAATAACAGCATTTTAGCTTGCACATGATTGGATGATAAAATCAGCAGAGCTTCCCCTCATTTCAGATCTACCCCTCAGATTTACAGCGACTGCACTTCCAAGTGCACTTTCAGTGCAATTTCAAGTGCATTTTGCAATTGTAGTTTGCACTTGTAGTGCAAAGTGGATTTGCCTTTCGTAAATAGCCCCCATTGTCCCCATCAAGGACTAAATGTTTCATCTTTCTTCCCTTCCCTGATCATTCTGCTCATTGTAATGTTCTAACAGGCATTATGGTAAATGGCAATAGTGACACTGATCTGTGAGACTGATAGATTTTTTACTGTGGAAGGTCACAGTGTGATAACAGCATTTTTACACTAGTTGATCACAGAGTTAGATGCTGCAAAAGAGGTTGATCTGTATGAGACGTGTACACAAACTCAAAAAATGAACAAATACTGAGTAGACTTCAGGATTCACATTGCTGTTTTACCCCTAGGCCAGGATCATAGTCCAAGAAATAGATCCTGGTCCTGGACAATACCTGAACAAAGAATATGAAGAAACATGTTTTCTGGTAGTACCATTCCATACAACCCTAGATGGTGCCTTACATTAGTGCAGCCTCACAACCAGAACCTCCATTAAAACCTTTTGTCACGTACCTTATAGCAGAGCCTGACATGTAGAAGAAGGCCTCTCTTATAGCCCCGACTCAGGGACCACTGTTAGTGAGACAGTGGCTGTGACAGCCTCCTGGTGAGTTAGCACATGACTGCCCGGGCGACTTGCAAAACGACTTCTGTATAGAAGTCTATGCAAGTCGCCCCAAGTCGCCCCCAAAGTCGTACAGGAACCTTTTTCTAAGTCGGAGCGACTTGCGTTGCTCCCCTTAGAACGGTTCCATAGCACAGAACGGGAGGCGACTTGTCAGGCGACTAGGTCGCCTGACAAGTCGTTCCTGTGTGAACCGAGCCTTACGAGTGCCTGTGGAGTATCCAGCTGATCACACAGGTAAATAGCAGGTTCTTAACCAGGAAGTGGATCAGGTGGCCAGTACAGCAGAAGACATCAGAAGCAGCAGACCCAGAACTTGGCAAACAGCAGGCTGGCAGTCGCTAGGCTGGCACATGACTGGTCACAGGTACAGAGTAGGCTGGAGGCACGTGGCAGGAGGTGGAGGACTAATAAGGACCAGGTAAGTAGCTTGCAGAGCTGGGCAGATGGATAACAGGATGCGTGGTCAGACGGGCCACGTCAGCGTTGTACAGTCAGATACAGGCATGGACAGCAGGCAAGAGAATGGTAAGGATACAGGCAGAGATCATCAACACTGAAGCAGACAAAGGAGCAGAGAGCAAGCAGAGTCCAGAGACAAGCCAAGGTCATGGCAGGTAGCATTCAAGCCTGGTCAATCACAGGAGTCAGAGACAGGAACACAGGGAGAGCTGAAGATCAGACAGCACTGACTAGTACAACTGCTGCACTTAAATAGTCCATTTGACGCCGGTGTCAGCGGTGGGCGTGCCAACGCATGCACACGTGTGACCTCATATGAGCATGGCTATTCCCAGGAAAACAAGCACCCGCAAACCTGCACCTGCGCCTGTGCATCTGTATGCGCCTTGAGCCTTCTTCACCTGCGCTATGGATGGCGTTCTCCAGACACCTTTATTCAGCACACCTAGAATGCTGCTTGAAGTTTACTAAATGCTCTGTAAATGCTTGCTGTACACTTCTTCCCAGACTAATATGTACAAGCTAGTACCTGTATGAAAAGGGTTTTACGATATTAACATTGCAAGCATTTCAGTCTTTGTTGGTTACATACTTATCAGTTACTCAGTAGGCATGGAGGAAGGATCACAACAACAGTTCTGGAGGCTGCACAAAAGAGAATGACGCTTCCCAGTTCACTTTAAAACTTTTCATAATTTTCACTGATGGGGTGGACAATGCTAATGCTACATTCTGGATGCTAATGTTCATCATTCAATCACGTGCAAGCAAAAATGCATTTTTTTTTTGCCTTGCACATGATTGGGTATTCTTTAGCCCTGGGGAAAATTCCCTTGCAAAGTGCAAGTTCCCTCGCAAAGTGAACACCCTTTTTGCCTTTACTAAATTAACATCTGCAAATCTATGTTTAGCCCCACCACTGCCACTCAATACCCTCCACTTGTACATGTTTTCTATTGCTCTCTGCAGAAGCTGAAGATGGACAGGGCAGGATATAGCAGGGGGGGCTGAAGGGCCGTCTGCAGTCTGTACACAGTTTGGGGCATTATAGCTTTTGCTTACTTGCCTATGTCATGTTTTCAGCACAGCAACCAAGGTCAATACTCACTGACTGTACACAATAACTGGGTTTAATGTCTGCACAAGTTAAAGCATAACTAAAAGGTAAATCTTTTTTTTTAGTTTTGGATAGAGTGGAGAGGGATAAAAACCCCTGTCTGTTTTTATTGCTGTCTGTGCCCCTATTAAGGAGATTCACCCTTTATATTTGTCATCTTTAACATTGTCATTGTAAGTGAAAGAAAAAAAAATCACACATTTTGGGTTGTCCCCAGAAAATTATTAGAGATGAAATCTTCCAATAGGGACACCAGTTCTGGTGACCTGGGGGGTCCCCAAGAAATTCCCTTACAAGGATTTCCTCTCACTTCCTGTTTGGCTATAGTACAGGAAGTGAAGGGAATTCTCCGCAATGGGGCAATTGCAAAAAAAAAAAAAAAATCTGATGGGTTATAACCCTCCTTTGCGCTATTCAAAATGAAAAAAAAAAAAAAGTTTTGCCTATACAGTACAGTGCTTTGCAAAAGTATTCACCCCCTTGGCATTTTTCATGTTTTGTTGCCTCACAATCTGGAATTAACATGGATTGTTTGAGGATTTGCATCATTTAATTTACAGAACATATAAATAAAAATTTGTGCGCTAGCAATAATATAATTGGGAAAATGCCTAGGAGACACAATTTATATATGAATCCCAGCAAAAATAATAATAACAGGTGCATGAAATCCTCTCTAAAAGATCCGAGAAAATATTTGAATATTCTGAAAATAAAATATAAATAATCACACATCCAAAAAACACCTATAATCAGTCCATGAATAGGTTAAGCAAAATAAAGTAGAAAGAAAGAAAAAAGTCCGTTTGGTGTATCTCATCACAAAATCAGGAAAATAGTAAGCTGTAAAGAATATTTCCGAATACACATTGATTGCAGAAAAGGAGTAATGGATGTACCCTTACCCCAATCGTTGGACCTCCTCTATGGCAAGGTCGTATGGGCTTGCAGATATAACCCTCTGCGGGGACAGATGGAATGTTGATGTCCGGGTCCTGTCAGCGTGCACCACCGACTCCAATCTGATCCGGCCGATCCAACTGCTCCAACATCAGAGGGAAGACTCAGGAGTGGGAGAGTCTGTCAGAATGAGTTGTATTTGTCCATCCAGCTCTGAGTTTTTCACAGCTCTGCCCCACAGCCCAGTCCTGTGTACAATGTTAGGAACATGCCCACAACTTTGAAGATGTTTTTTTTATTTTGAAGCAAACAACAAATAGGACAAAATAACAGAAAAAATCAATGTGCATAACTATTCACCCCCCTAAAGTCAATACTTTGTAGAGCCACATTTTGCAGCTATCACAGCTCCAAGTCGCTTTGGATAAGTCTCTATGAGCTTGACACATCTTACCACTGGGATGTTTGGCCATTCTTCCTTACAAAACTGCTCCAGCTCCTTCAAGTTGGTTGGTTTGCACTTGTGAACAGCAATCTAAGTCTGACCACTGATTTTCTATTGGATTTAGGTCTGGGCTTTGACTAGGCCATTCCAACACATTTACATGTTTCCCCTTACACCACTCAAGTGTTGCTTTAGCAGTGTGTTTGGGGTCATTGTCCTGCTGGAAGGTGAACCTCTGTCCTAGCCTCAAATCAAACACAGAGTGGTACAGGTTTTGCTCAACAATATCCCTGTATTTAGCACCATCCATCTTTCCCTCAACTCTGACCAGTTTCCCAGTCCCGACTGCTGATGGTGTTCTTTGGGTGATGTGATGTGTTGGGTTTGTGCCAGACATAGCGTTTTCTTTGATGGCCAAAAAGTTCAATTTTAGTCTCATCAGACCAGAGCACCCTCCTCCATACATTTTGGGAGTCTCCCTCATGCCTTTTCACAAACTCAAAACATGCCATTTTGTTTTTTGCTGAAAGTAATGGCTTTCTTCTGGCCACTCTACCCTAAAGCCCAACTCTATGGAGCAAACAGCTTATGTATGTCCTATGTACAGATACTCCAGTCTTTGCTGTAGAACTCTGCAGCTCCTCCAGGGTTACCTTAGATCCCTGTGCTGCCTCTCTGATTAATGCCCTCCTTGCCCGGTCTGTTAGTTTTGGTGTGCGGCCGTCCCTTGGCAGGTTTGCTGTTGTGCCATGTTCTTTTCATTTGATTATGATAGATTTAATGGTGCTCCTAGGGATCATCAAAGATTTGGATATTTTTTTTTTATAACCTAACCCTGACTTGTACTTCTCAACAACATTGTCCCTTACTTGTTTGGAGAGTTCCTTGGTCTTCATGGCAGTGATTGGTTAGTGGTGCCTCTTGCTTAGGTGTTGCAGCCTCTGGGGCCTTTCAAAAAGGTGTGTATATGTAATGACAGATCATGTGAGATTGCACACAGGTGGACATCATTTCACTAATTATGTGACTTCTGAAGGTAATTGGTTGCACCAGAGCTTTTTGGACTTCATAACAAAGGGGGTGAATACATACGCACATGCCAATTATCAGTTTTTTATTTCTGAAAAATAGTTTTATGTATATATTTTTCTAATTTTTCTTCACCAAGTTAAACTATTGTGTTCTCAACCATCACATATAATTCAGATTAAAAAACATTGAACTAAAGGCTGTAATGTAACAAAATAGGTAAAATGCCAAGGGGGTGAATACTTTTGCAAGGCACTGTAGTTCTGCTTTACCTAATGCCATATCCTGTGTACAGTGACATTCAGTTGTATTCAGTAATGCCCTGTACACATGAGTGGACTTTTCGACCGGACTGGTCCGACGGACCGAATCTGGCGGACAATCCGACCGTATGTGGGCTTCATCGGACCTTCAGCGGACTGTTTCTGTCGAAAATCTGACGGACATTAGATTTGGAACATGTTTCAAATCTTTACGTCAGAACTCCGCTGGACCCAGTTCCTATTGAAAAATCTGCTCGTCTGTATGCTAGTCCGACAGACGAAAACCGACGCTAGGGCAACTATTGACTACTGGCTATGAACTTCCTTATTTTAGTCCGGTCGTACGTCATCACGTACAAATCTGTCGGACTTTGGTGTGATCGTGTGTAGGCAAGTCCGTTTGTTCGAAAGTCCTTAGGAAGTCCGTCAAAAGTCCGTTGAAAGTCCGTCGGAAAGACTGTCGGACCTTTGTTGCCGAAAAGTCCCCCCATGTGTACAGGGCATAAGGCCTCAATCACACTTCCGCATTCATTTTGTAGCTTGAAGCTCAAAGCTCCAAAACACTGGAGGAGAAAAGAATCAATTATTCTCTATGGAGATGGTTCACATCTCCACTACATAACACCTGAAGCCAAACATCTGAAGCTCAAAAAAGTGCTGGAGCTTTTTTTGTAGCTCAAAGCAGGCAGCTTGGTGCATTTTTGAAGCTTTTTTTGTTCCATAGAAATGTATAGAAATGCTTGATTTGTAAATTTTTAAGCGTTTTTCTGCTCAAATGTGATAATTAAATAAAAATAGATAATAAAAATATTAATTAATAAATGTTAAATAAAATGCATACATAAATAATAATAATCATAAAAAAAAACAAAAAAAAACCCATGATAATAAATAACTCTAACCCCAACCCCTAATCCTAATCCCTAACATAACAAAATTAACAATAAATATACAAATTAATAATAATAATTAAATCAAATATATAAATTAAAGGGGTTGTAAAGGTTCCGCCCCCCCAGCCCCCCGTTTTACTTACCTGAGCCCCTAAACCTGCTGCTCTCGCCCCCGATGTCCTCTTTGCCGCTCTGCCTGGCCGCTGATTGGCTAGAGTGGATGGATTGAAAGCAGCGCAGCCATTGGCTTGCGCTGCAGTTAATCACATCCAATGACGCGGCGCGCCGGGGGGCGGGGTCAAGTGATACAGTGAGCAGCTATAGCCGCCGGCTGTACCATGGGAGCGCGCCCCTAAGAACTAAACACCATGCGAGAGAGCTCGCATGAAGGTGTTTAGTTCTTGCGGGGAGGAGCTGAGACAGCCGCCGGGGGACCCCAGAAGACCAGGTTCGGGGCCACTTTGTGCAAAACGAGCTGCACAGTGGAGGTAAGTATAAGACTTTGTTCGGACATTCCGACAACAAAATCCTAGGATTTTTTCCGACGGATGTTGGCTCAGACTTGTCTTGCATAGACACGGTCACACAAAGTTGTCGGAAAATCCAATCATTCTGAACGCGGTGACGTAAAACACGTACGTCGGGACTATAAACGGGGCAGTGGCCAATAGCTTTCATCTCTTTATTTATTCTGAGCATGCGTGGCACTTTGTGCGTCGGATTTGTGTACACACGATCGGAATTTCCGACAACGGATTTTGTTGTCGGAAAATTTAATATCCTGCTCTCAAACTTTGTGTGTCGGAAAATCCGATGGAAAATGTGTGATGGAGCCTACACACGGTCGGAATTTCCGACAACAAGGTCCTATCACACATTTTCCGTCGGAAAATCCGACCGTGTGTACGGGGCATAACATGTTTGTTATTAAAAAAAAAAAAAAAAATCCTTTATAACCCATTAAGCCCTAACCCTAACCCTAACCATACCCTTTAACCCCTAACCCTTCCAAAAAAAGTTAAACAAATAATAAATAAAAGCTGATGAAAAAGCTGAAAAATATAGCAACAGATTATGAAATAGATGATATTTTTCTCTATTGGCTATTAAAAAAAATGTCAAAGCTCAAAAACGCTTTAAAAATGCTGTACAAAAACACTAAAAATTACATACAAGCACCCAAAAAAAATGCTCAAAAACTTGACACTCAGGTGTGAACGCAGCCTAACTTGTGACATGTTCAATGACATATATACACACACTTATACTGTATGTGAACTGATTTGCCCGTCAAAGGGATTTGTGATTCTGTAAAGCCAAATTTTGTGATTCAGACAGCATCCCCTGCTTTCTGACCACCCTGCAGACTACATTGCGGTTAAACAAACGTGGTCCAAGACCCACCTTATCATTTACTTTCGCAGTGAAAGGTTGTCAAAACAATAATCACATCATCCACAAACTTTCCACTTCTTTAAGTGTTAGACAGACTGGGCACTTTACATTGTGACAGATCCCTCAGTGTTTCAGTGTACTAAACCTTCCTCTCATAGTATGAGTGGACAGTGCAACCAGTAAGCACAGTGTAAAGCATTAAGTAAAAAATAAATAAAATACCGTAATAAAAATGCACTGCAACACCTGTTAAAAACACATTGCAATGTGAAGCAGTGCATTTGCAGGTCAGGTTACAAAAATGCATGCCAGCACATGGGCTAATGTGCGACTGAGCCTTTAACAATTTTTTATTTAATTGGATTAAATATTATTTTTCACATACATTTCAGCTTTAATTTAACTTGCAATGATGTACAAATGCATTCATTCTTTTCAGATTGATTTTAATTTTGCAGTTTGGTTTGATAATTCCAGTGTAAATAATTCAGTTTGACGACTGTTCAACTAAGTCAGCTTTTAACAGTGTGGCCTCATTTTTGAAAATGTATGCTTAACAGATTTGGACTATGCGTATGCATTTGAATTAACTAGCCCAATATCAGCCTTTTCATTGTGCAGTGCAAGGAGCAATATGCTAAGTTCAACATGCATTAACCCATGGCAACCAACTTTGCTGAATCTATATACTAATTAGTATTCATGCTGGCCTTTGCAGTTACGGTTATACTGCAAGCTGTAGGTTCATTGAGTACATCTCCAAGTGTGACCTAGAAGATCCTTGAAACTGCTCAACAGCTGCCAACACTCAAAAGTCAGAGATGATTAAAGACAGAAAGAGCATGAGTCTGTCATTAAGCATGCAGCATAAACTGTCTTATCTCTATTTCTTATCCAAGAGGCCATACTAAACTTCATTACCCATCAATTCATTATGGGCCAAATAGTAACACGCAGCATACTAAAATATTAATTCTACAACTAACCACAATTTATTTGCTTGGGTAGGATGAGGGAAAACGTGTTTAAATCCATTTTAATTATCCAAACACTTCAAAACCATTTATCCCTAAAGCTTTCTAATTCACTGCACAGTGCTAGCTCTCTGGCTTGCCACATCTGTATGTAGAGCTGAGATTTTACACTGCTTCACATTCTCGTTGACTTTGTATAAGCAACCTTTAGGGCACTGACTGTACATCCAGATCACAGACTGGCTTTATCACAGACTGATATATTTAAAAAAGGAATTTGTGGTCTTTTTTAGTGCTTTAGATGTTCATGCAAAATTGATTAGCTTGATGGAATTTTTTATTTTTTTTTAATCTGAGTTAATGTTTTAAAAAACTTTTTTCCTGGTGCCTCCATGGCAGCATACATGTGCATGGTTGCTCCGTCCACAATCAACCAGCATTACCACATTAACTCTATAAAAGAAAGACCGCGTTCTCCCTGTTCCATTCTTTTTTCTGTCCTCAAGCCTGCAGGGTCACATGTCGGCATCAGCCCTTACCTTACTGTTCCAGTGCAGCCATTACAGGTTTACGCTCTTCTGTAGTGAAGCCCCACTACTTAGGCTGCTAAATGCACCAATAAGTAGGGGAGAAACAGCTGTTTCTTGTGTATCTTCTTGAGACATTGAGAGTTTTTGAAGTCAAGGCTGGCATCCTCCCTCTCTCACCTCCCGCTCTTGATGGGCATGCAAGCGTTTTATGCTTACTGGAGTTACTGCTCTGTGAGGCATTAATCTCCTATTGTCAATGCTGGCTCCACAAGCTTTTTCTGTCACAGGGCAGGGTTTCATAGAAGTGCAATGACGTCATCACGAGGGCACCATGCGCATATGCGGTAGAGAGGAGAAGCCAACGGCAGACATCTTGGTACACCTAATTAAGATAATTATATAAGGCATGGTCAGCTTGATAATGGCGGGTTCCCCAAGGCTCGGTGAGGCTTGCTCTGCCCCTTCTGTCATGATATGGAGCCAACCGAGGTTACTAGGTCCATGGTAGAATCTGAAATTGAGAAGCTTTATCACTTTCGGGACCCAGGTTTTCCTTTTATGTGTGGGGTACTAAGTGAGATTTAGTCTAATCCCCTTTTTATTTTCTCCTTCCAGCCGCCTTCTGCAGCCTATTGCCACGCAGAAAAGATCCTCAACATACTACAGGCGGTCACCGGGTTACAAACAAGATAGGGTCTGTAGGTTTATTCTTAAGTTGAATCTGTTTGTAAGTCGGAACAGTTACATTTCTTTAAGTGTCGCACCAGCCAAAAACAATTTTCAAGCTTTTTGGATAGCATAGGGAAGGTTTAACACCCTGTGTAACATTTGTTTTGCTGTCTGTGCCCTTGTTCAGAAGATTTCACCTCACTTTCTGTCCCAATGACAATTGGAATTTGAAAATTTGGGGTTGTTGTGGAAACAAGGATTGGTGATAAAGCTTCAGTGTACACACCTTTTTCCCATGATAACTCTTATGCTGCGTACACACGATCGGATTTTCCGATGGGAAATGTTGGATGTGAGCTTGTTGGTCCGACCGTGTGTATGCTCCATCGGACATTTGTTGGCGGAGTTTCCGCCAACAAATGTTGGCTAGCATGCTCTCAAATTTTCCGCCAACACATGTGTGTTGTCGGACTTTTCGATCGTGTGTACACAAGTCCGTCAGACAAAAGTCCTATGTACAAACATGCATGGGCGGAATCAAATCAAATCAAGGACGAGCCGTTCGTAATGGAGAAATCACGTACGTCTTGTACGTCACTACGTTCGTAATTGTTGGCCAACATTTGTGTGACTGTGTGTATGCAAGACAAGTTGGAGCCAACACCCTTTGAACAAAATTCCACGGTTTTGATGTCGGAAAGTCCGATCGTGTGTATGAGGCTTTACAGGAGTGAATTTCCCTTCCTAGGGGTAGATTTCTTCTCACGTCCGGTTGTCTCCCTCCATTTGAAAGTAGGAGTTGTTTGTAAGTTGGATGTTTATAACTAGGGGACTGCAGCACAGCAGGTAAGTTTAAAAGAAAAAAAAAAAAAAAAAAAGCACCGGACATGGTTCATAGATCCTTTGTTTCCTCACCTATTTGTTTGGTAGCCTGCACAGCCATTCGTTCCACAAGAGATCAGACAGTCACGGCAGACCGAGACACACACAGGAGCAATCCCCTTCTCTTCACTCTTTCCACAGATTGCAGAGTTCATCTCAACATATTTCAAAGCAGCGCAGTCCACCTTATGGTCCCTTTTGCCCTGGTGATAAAGTCAGCTGGGTCTGAGGAAATCAAGCCTTTCCTGAGAAGTTGGTGTGTGAGTCATGCTTTACGGAGGCTACAGGGATAAGGAAAAAGAAAAGTGGGATTCTATGGACATTATGAAAAAATTAAATCAAGGACTCTATTATAGAATTAGACTTTTCACGGAAAATAACAGGTCCTTCCTTAAGTGGAAAGCCCATTCAGACGCCTACACATCAGGAAGACTCTGACGCTAGTTTAAAGGCAGATACCTCAGAAAAAAACCCGGCCTCTATTGACTTTTTGGTTATTGAACCCTTCGTAGTCGCCATGAATGGCAATTCAATGAGAGGAAACTATGCAGTGCCCAGGGTGGATGCTTCTGTCATGAGATTGGCAGGAAATACAACTCTGCTGTTAGAAGATGCTGTCTCCATTAGGGATATCTTTGACCGCAGGATTGATACCGATGTGAAGAAGACCTATCAGGTTGCAGGAGGGGCCTGCAAGCCAGCTGTGGCCCTCACTTCAGTATCCAGAGCGGCCAGAACTTGGACAGATAATATAGAGCTAGCCCTTAAACAAGGCATAGATTCTGATAACATCATCAAGGCTTTGGGTGAGCTGAAGCTAGCTTCAGATTTCATTGCAGAAGCAGCCATAGATATATTAAAGTGTTTGGCTCAAACAATGTTATACTCTATCACCTGGTCGGCAGATCCCTCTTCGACACAAACATGGTGTAAAATACTCTATGATGGCAAGGCTCTGGCAAAAAACTGGACAGCAATCAGCAGAGTCACTGGAAGGAAGAGTGGCCTGATTGCCCAGGATAAAAACAGAAGAAGGAATTTCACTACTAGTAGGGCCACATTCCAGCAAAAGTCAAGAGAAGCTAGAACATGTAAGACAGGCAGGAAGTACTGGAGGGGCTGGAAAGGTTCCCAGGCCACATTTTTGAAAATGGCAAAAGTCAAAAGCAACCTCTTCCACTCAAGATGGTCAGATGTCCTTTTGACTTCTGGCCCACCCAAACCAGTTCGTTAGGTGCCCGCCTCAGTGCATTCATGGAGGTTTGGGTGGAGAATTGTACAGATCAGTGGGTGGTCTCGACGATTCAGCAGAGCCACTTCTGGAAATTTAGACATTGCCAACCCCAAATGTCCTTTCTGTCCACCAGGGATCCGAGATCACCAGAAAAAGACAAAATTTTACAGCAGTATGTCCAGTCACTGATTCAGCAGCAGGTAGTGGTTCCAGTCCCAGAGTCAGTACTTTTCAGGCTTTTATTCTTCAGTGTTCCTAGTACACAAAAAGTTGGGAAGCTGCTGACCAGTGTTGGATCTAAAAAAGCTAAACAGGTTAATTCTTCTAGAACGCTTCAAAATGGAATCGCTCAATACAGTCATACTAACCGTCCTACCTGGAGACTGGATGGTCTCCATAGACTTCCAAAATGTTTATTTGCTACTCGACTTCCAATCTTATCTAAGGTTCAAAGTGGACAATCTTCACCTCCAATTCCAGTGTCTACCCTTTGGCATCTCGACCCCACGAGAACGTTTACCAAAGTGCTAGTAGCAATTTTAGCCTTCCTTTGCGATGGGGGGTTTGAGTACTGCATTACCTGGATGACATTCTTATCCTTTCCCAAGACAGGAAAACTGATGATTCACCAGCAAGAGGTCATGAACACCTTGATCAGATTTGGATGGGTAATCAATCATGCCAATATCCAGTTCATTCCCACTCAGAAGATGTTGCACCTGGGTGCCCTATTCGACACGCAGGAACAATCAGTATTGCTCCCTCCAGAGAAAGTCCCAGTGATCAGGGAAAAGTGAGTAAAGCATTGATGAGTAAGAGGATGTTGGCGTCAGATTGCTACAGTCTTCTGGGATCTTTCTCCGTTTGCATCCCAATGATAAAATGGTCTCGTTGGCATCTGAGGGTGTTCCAACATGGGTTCCTATCTCAATGGAGGAAGAAGACTTTGACGCAGGACATAATTATAACTCTGGACATGAAGTCCAGTCTTTAGTGGTGGACAAGAACTCAAAACCTTCTAAACCACTGCCACCTTGGCCCCACCTCCTGGACCATTCTTACATCTGATGCAAGTCGGTTAGGTTGGGGCGCCCACTGTGAAGGCAGAATGGTTCAGGGGGAGGAGGCAGTTCAACACATCAAATGTAGTTTCCAACATCCTGGAACTGAAAGCTGCTTGGATGACCATTTCCCACTTAGCCTCTCATGTCACACAGAAGTCTCTCTTATTACAGATGGACACCAGGGGGGACTCACAGCAGATCTTTATCGAAGGAGGTGTTCCCGATCTTGACCTGGGCAGAAAGGAACTTATACAATGTCAGAGCCTCTTGTATCCCAGCATTTCAGAATCAGCTAGCGGACCTACTGTCCAGAGACTTTGCTGACAACAATGAATGGTCTCTAAACCAGCAAGAATTCCAGTGGATCTGTCAAGAATGGGGTGACCCTCAAATAGATCCCTTTGTGTCCCCCCCTCAACACCAAGACACCCCTATACTTCACAAGGATTTCTGCCCAGGAATCTGTGGGGAGAGATGCTGTGGCCCAAAACCTGGGTGTTCCAGGGAGGGTATGCCTTTTCCACAGTCCCGTTGATTTTGAGGTTCCTACAATGCCCGATGGGGGAGAAGATGACCATATTGGCAGTGATCAGCTTTTGAGTGATAGGGCTCAGCTTTTTAAGTGACAGGGGATGATATAAAGATCAGTTAGTTTTGAAGCAGCAGGGAGAGGAGCAGAGCGAAGCTAGTGGGAGCTGACAGGGACGGGAGGGGGGAGGAGGACAGAGGGAGACAGAGGAGAGCTGCAGATAGCAGCGTATGACGGAGGCATGTACTTTGACCACGGTGTCAGGGCTCAGCTGCCCTGATGTATCGTGATCAGTTTACAGTGGGGAGGGTAGAAACTGGCAGGATCAGCCAGGCATTTCAGGTGTTACAGGGAGTCAAATTACAGCACAGTGCTTGTGCTGTGTATAACATGCTTTAAAAGAACAGGATCCATTACTTATTTTTTTGGGGTTAACAAACGCTTAAAAGCAGCCTTCCTGGTAGCAATTACCTCAGGGCACAGAGTATCAGAGATTCGAGCTTTAGGAGTTCAGGAGCCCTACATCACCTTCTTCCCAGATAGGGTTGAATGGGTTTTTTCAAACTTTTCAGAAGAGCAGAATTCACAGAAACTGCATGAATTATATGTAGCAAAAACCTTAAAGCACTACATTGCTGTCATTCAGCCTCTCCTAAACAATCATTGCTTGTTCATCATTCCCAATGAAGCAAGGAAAGGTCTAGTGGCATCTAAAAGAACAATAGCCTGTTGATTAGTACGGATAATACACAAGGCATATTGGGCAGTAGCCTTCCAGTACCTCAGGCGTTTAATGCTCACTCAACTTGAGGGATCGCTTCTTCTTGGGCAGCTTTGGCTAAGGTTTCTCCCGAAACAATCTGTTAGGCAGCAAGCTGGTCCTCGCTTACCACCTTCATGTCACACTACAGTCTGGATCCAGCCTCACTGACTTCCTGAGACTTTGGGAAAAAGACATTGCAATTTTTATTCTTGCAACTCTGAATTAAAACGCATTTTTTGCAGCAATCCCTCCTTGTAAGCGAGTTATTTACCATATGTATGCTGCCATGAAGGCACCAGGAAACTGGAAAATTGAATACTTACCTTTTCGTAATTTTACTTTCCTGGTGCCTATCCATGGCATCATTTGCCCCCTCTTTTTTCTCTTATTTCATTCTTTTCTTAGTTTCTAAACAGTATTTGACTTACAGCAAAAAACAAAATGGCACGTTTTGAGTTTGCGAAAATGCATGTGGGAGACTCCCAAAATGTATGGAGGAAGGTGCTCTGGTCTGATGAGACTAAAATTGAACTTTTTGGCCATCAAAGAAAACCCTATGTCTGGCTCAAACCCAACACATCACATCACCCAAAGAACACCAGTCGGGAATGGGAAACTGGTCAGAATTGAGGGAAAGATGGATGGTGCTAAATACAGGGATATTCTTGAGCAGAACCTGTACCACTCTGTGTGTGATTTGAGGCTAGGACGGAGGTTCACCTTCCAGCAGGACAATGACCCCAAACACACTGCTAAAGCAACACTTGAGTGGTTTAAGGGGAAACATGTAAATGTGTTGGAATGGCCTACTCAAAGCCCAGACCTCAATCCAATAGGAAATGTGTGGTCAGACTTAAAGTTTAGTGTTCACCAGCGCAAACCATCCAACCTGAAGGAGCTGGAGCAGTTTTGCAAGGAGGAATGGGCAAAAATCCCAGTGGTAAAATGTGGCAAGCTCATAGAGACTTATCCAAAGTGACTTGGAGCTGTGATAGAGCAAAAAGTGGCTCTAAAAAGTATTGACTTTAGGGGGGTGATTAGTTATGCACATTGACTTTTTCTGTTATTTTGTCCTATTTGTTGTTTGCTTCACAATAAAAAAAAAATCTTCAAAAGTTGTGGGCATGTTCTATAAATTAAATGATGCAAATCCTCAAACAAATCATATTAATTCCAGGTTGTGAGGCAACAAAACAAGAAAAATGCCAAGGGGGGGAGGGGGAATATTTTTGCAAGGCACTGTACAATATATATGTAAAGTGCTGTGTAAATTGTCAGTGCTATGTAAGTACCAGTAATAAATAAATAAATATTACAGCAGTGATTAGATATTAGTGATGGTAGTGACTCATTGTGGTGGATTTACTGAAGGCAAATAAACTGTTCCTTACGTCACTTCCCTCAGTGCCGACATGGAGATCAGCTCTGCCCCCTCCCTCTAGGCAATCATCAGGGACACGTCACAGGTCCCAGATGATTGTGCGGCCGGTCATGGCGCGTGACTCGCGCATGCGCAGTTGGTGCCCGGCTTCACAGCCGGGCGCCCACAGTTACAATGCCGGCACCGCCGAGCGGAGGGGGAGACAAGCCGGGCTTTGATCCCCCCGCATGGCTGGACCCTGGGACAGGTAAGTGTCCAATTATTAAAAGTCAGCAGCTGCAGTATTTGTAGCTGCTGACTTTTAATTTTTTTTTTTTTAAACGGAACTCTGCTTTAATGATCATCCATTTTTTTTGCATGCTAGTCTCATATCTAAAACCAATCGGTTACTAAAGTTATGAAAATTCTCATACGACAGAATACAACTTTGGAAGTGATGTAATGTATTCTTCCTTTTTTCAAGCATGCGCAGTCTTTGCCACACAATTCTTTTTCATACAAATACTATACTAATCACGTGAAAATTGTTCATTCTGTTATCTTACAAGGAACATTTTCGTGCTTGTCCCTTGTTCAGAAGATTTATTAAAGCAAAGCAAAAAAATAAGCATGGTTAAAGAGGGTTAAATACACAGTCTTTGGATAATTTCACATGAACTGCCATGATCAGCTCTTGAAAGCTGTGTACTAACGAATAAATTATCAGACGATCGCTCTGAATGCATTTTTTTCTGTATTATTATTAACAGTAGTATAGATAATATTGTAAAATGGATACTAATAAAACCTAACACTAGCACTAATGGAAATTATCAATGAAACAATTAATATCCCATTCTATGTTCATTCCCAAGGGTCTATAAGTACGTAAATAAAAAATACAATGGGTTTCACAACGGGATATAGATTTTTTCATATTGCTCCCCCTCCAATGGGGTGTGAATCTCTCAATGCTTGTGACCTGCAATAAAGCCGGATCTCTCTTATGGTAATCACAAAAATGCTTGGACACACTGTGCCCTTCATAATCATAATGCTAGATAGCCAAATTTGAGGCTCAAAACACAACAACAGTGTTATCACGTGAAAGTTATACTGATCAGTGCCAAAAATATATAATAAATGAACAATGTAGGTGAATAATGTAATGTAGAAAGTCACGAGGGTGCGTGACGTAATGCGTAGGATACACATGAGCCGACGCAACCAGAAGACATCATCTTTGACCCGGTTGTTGTTGTTGTGGACCGGAAGTTTTGTATTAGGTGACGGCGGTACGCCGTTCAGTGCTGTGCTGTGCCTTTTGAATGCCCTGTACAGCAGTTTTGATATTAAACTGGATTTTTTATCACTACTACACGATTGGAGGCCCCTTTTTTTCCCCTTTTCTTTCTATATACTACCCCGACCCAGAGGCGAGCTTGACCCAGCTCTACAATCAACTTACCTCTGCTGGAGACATCCATTGGTCTTTACTGCCATCCACCATCTTGATCATTAAGTCATTTACCTATGCTTGTTGAGGTAAGGGCTCTGTGAGCACACTTCTGTACCATCTACTATTACCTACTACATGTATGGAGAAGATTTAGCAACACTTATTCTCAACGTTTATGCTAAAATGTTTATGATTTTTGGACTCATTTACTGATTGACTATTGTGATTTTCACCACATTTTTGTGATTTTCACTATTTTTGACCACCTACATTATTCATTTATTATATATTTTTGGCACTGATCAGTATAACATCCACATGATAACACTGTTGTTGTGTTTTGAACCTCAAATTTGGCTATCTAGCATTATGATTTTAGTTCTATCATTTTTTCACATGTGTATTTATTTTTCTTACCATTAGCATTCACTATTGATGTATTGTTGTGCGCGAAATCACTCTGTTTTTTATATCTATGAAAATCACCTAATTTTTCCATAAAGCCATAAACAGATTGGCTACACTGGGGGCACATTTTGCCCCCATCGCAACGCCAGTCTGCTGTAAATACTTCCCTTGGTAAAAAAAGTAATTATGTTCCATCGCAAAGCGTAAAGGTTCCAGAATGAAATCTTTATGGGGAATCGTCAGCCAGTTGTCTTTATCAAGGAAGTGTTTCGCTGCCTGATACCCTATCTGATGGGGAATAACAGTGTACAGCGAAAACACATCAGCTGTTACTAATAGTATACCATCCGCTATATTGAGTTCTAAAGTTTCCCTTAATATCTGCATAGTGTCCTTCAGGAATGCCGGGGTCTTATCGACCAAAGGTTGCAGGAATACGTCAATGTATTTTCCAATTCTGGAGGTCACCGAATTGATCCCACTCATAATTGGTCTTCCCGGTCTATGGCTAAAACTTTTATGAGGTAATAAATAATAGGAATTCTAGGTGTAAGTGGCACCAGGAATTCTTTTTTTTTATTTATTCATTTTGATTCAAAGCCTTCCTTTACTATTTGGCTCAAACATTTAGCATAGATATTAGTGGGGTCTTTTTTTAGAATGCTATATGTAGCCCTATCCGCTAAGAGGTTGTTCATCTTCCCTTCATAATCCTGTCTATTCAGCAACACAATACCCCCCTTATCGGCGGGGCGAATGATGAGGTCTTTCCTATCACAGAATCGCAGAGAGATTTGATACCCTGCTGTATATCTTTCTGTTGGACCTTTTTGATTTTAGCCTCATGTAAATCCTTCAGCACCAAATCCTCTAAAGCCAATAGATTTGGTGATGGTTTACCTGGGGGGGGGTTAAACAAGGATGCATTCCTAAGGTTTGAACCCCTTTCAGAAGACCCCTCTGGCCCCCCACTGGTTACCTTATTGGAAAGAAAATGCATTTTGATACTTAGTTTTCGAACAAATTTCTGAATGTCTATGAACGCGTCATATTTATTAAGAGATTTATAGGGGGAGACCTTTCCCTAAAGTTTTCATTTCTACATCAGTTAGTTGGATCCCACTGATATTGAAAATCACCCTAATTACTTATCGCTTTCTTTTCTTGGGAATGTTTCCATTTCCCCCCTCTGCATCTCTTTGTTTTCCTTTTCTTGGTCCCTGGCTTATGCCTAAAAAATGATCAGACCTGGTTCTTAGGGGGGCCATTCCAGAGCCCCCTCCTCCTGTAGGGTAATGTTTAATGCGTGGTGGGTCATTCCAGGCCTCCTAATTATCCTGTTCATATAGGGGCTCATATCGATTTTCCATCTGAACTCCCCTTTGGGGATACCATGAACGTCCCCCCTGTCCTCCTGCGAACTGATTCTGGGGTTGCAGCCTCCTATATGCTTCGGGGGGAACTCCCCCAACTACCTTCTTGCTGCCATCCCGGCTGTTTGGGGTCTTTTGTCTGGTTCTTACTTGGTGGGTTATGATTATAGGAGTAATAATCCCTATTCTGTCCATTTGACTGTCCCTGTTGGGGTCTCCCGGTTTATTCCCCCCATAATAGGGTGAGGAGTAACCTTTCCTCTCTCCAAGGGTATTTTGTCTTGATGTCTGGGGCGCAGTATTACCAACTTTAGATCCTTGGGTGTATAAGCTGGAATTTCCACCTCCACCTTCTCCCTCCTTCCTTACTGTAATAGGTTAATTGGAAGGAGCTGTGCTAGTATTAGGTTCTCTAAAATTTTCTTGCTATTTAAAAACATTCTGGGATTTGTAGTCCTCCACATCCCTATTGTATTTTTTCTGTTTTTTTTTTTTCTGTTGGTCCTGTTCTTCTGATATAGTTTCCCTTAGTTCTCGCATATAAACTTGGTACATTTCCTCCTTATTATGAGGTATTAGTTTTCCTTGAATTTCAGTTATTTCTGCCTGTAATCTAATAGCCTTTGCTCTTTTCTTAGTTACCAAAAACTCAATAAAATCCAAACCTGCATTGTTAAAGTACTGAAACCATTCTTTCAGCTCTTTTTCATTCTTATTAGGATAAACGTTCCACCGTAAACTCTTTGGGATCATTTTATCCTTAATGTATCTTTCCAGAAACACCACATCCCACGATGTGTGTAATTCTGCGACAATTACATTTTTGAGTCTCATAAAGATACTTCTCACGCCACTTGATTCAGATTCAGGTTTGTCAAATATTTCTTCTGGAATAATCTTTCTACTTTTATGATATTCAAAAATATCCATACTGATAATTAAGAGGGGATTGCAGCAGGAAATGGGTATTCGTATTAAAGATGTCAAAAAAGGGTAAAAATCCTGCGCTTATCCTACTCAACTGGTGAAGAGAAGTGTGACTATTGAAATGGAGAATCCAAGCACATAAATAAATAAATGAAAATATATAGATAAAGGAAAGCTGCAACCTAAAAGGTCCGAACCCCTAACATAAGCATAGATATTTAAAAGAAACAGGTGTGCTAATAATGTAAGGGCAAAAAGTCTACTTCTACAAAAACAAGTGTAAAAATAAATAAAAAATTGGATGAAATAACTCATAAAGTGAAAAATATACGATTCAGTTCATAAAAGGTGCAAAAATATGTGCATACAAAGATGTGCATGAAAAATGTCCAACTGACAAACCCTTATACAAAAGGGAAGTGAGTGAACCAAATACAGTATGTGAAAAATTCTGTGCTCTTTAAGGGGATTGGGTGAACCATATATAAGGGAACTTCAGTGCACAAAGACTTTAATATCCCGGAGGATGGGGCGGAGCGTTAACACTTAGGCGTACTCCGTGCGCGCTCTGGATACCTGGGTCCTGACTGCTGCCTCGCTCTGCTTGTGGCTGGCATGCTGAGACGCCGCAAACGTGGAGCTGATCGGCGGCCGCCTCTCAGTGCCTGATTCGGTGCCTAGCCTCTCGCCCCTAGATCCTTAACGGAGATGCAGGGTGACCCCTTACTCCTCCATGGTAGCTTGGAGGTCCCGAGAGCAACCAGCAGCTGAGATTGCGGAGGAGGGACGACGCCGAAGCAGTTCCCGCTGACCTGTGGGGGAAAGACGCTCCAGCTCATGACGCTCCAGCCTGCTGAGAGGAAACACATTGTGTGAGGCCGAGATCTCTGGAGTTAGAAGAGGTGAGATTACCCCCCTGTCCCTGAAAAGAGAAAAACTACCTAAAGGCCCTAGGAAAGTGGTTGGACGCTCCCGCCATGAAAAAGTTTGAGTAAGGGGTTGGAGAGGCAATCAGTGATCGTCAGCCGAGGGTTTGTGATTATGAGGGAGCCCTCCCCTAGAGACAAGGGACAAGTTTGAGAAGGGCCACTGGAGAGCAATCAAAGATTGAGCTATTCCTGAGTGAAGCGCATTATACCTTGTATGGTGGGACTGCTGTTGGGGGGACTCCCTCCATGTGTTATTCCCAGGTTTAATGTGGAGGGAATAAGACTGGTGACAGTTGTGAACTGTAAAACCATGAATATTGTCTCAAGGGAAGGCTATAGGACTGTGATATATTGAGGAGTCTACCCTTTGCAATACCTGAAGTTTAAAGTGAAATGATTGGAGAATATATGATGGCTTTACTGGATCCCTTAACATAGGAGCTATATAGAAATAATCTTTCTGTGCGGGACATTTGTACTTCATTAAGTATTAAATTAGAACTAACCTCACTGGGGACTTGGTCTCAGTAATGAGGGGGAAATCAACGAAGGCAAATAAAGGGGCCCCGGCTGCGTTAAGCCCTGGAGGCATCCAGCGCTACATGTCCACGGACTCCAGCATGGTGGAGGAAGCACAGGGGAGCCCTAGACAGGGGGCTCCAGTACGCTCAGGGTTGAATAAAACTGGAAAGGGGCAGGAGGGGAAAACTATAAGGCCGAGAAGTAACGGAAGTAACCCTCAAGAAAGTAGTAAGGCTCAGGGGGGTTCCAAAGGAAAAGTGGGGGGGAGGAGGAATTAATGGGAGAAAGACATCTGCACCCATTGACCCAAGATAGCGTCCCGCAGATTAAAGAGATCCTTGCAGAAATGTTAGCAAAAATGGAGGCCTCACTGAAAATGGATATAGCTGCAGTAAGAACGGATATCGGCCATGTACTTGGAAGGGTGGAGGAGGCCTAGGGTAGATTGGACGATCATGATCAAACACTTGAGGTTATCAGCAATCAAATTAAAACTCTACAAAGAACGAATAGATACCGCCTTTATAAAATAGAAGATCAAGAGAATCGCAGCCGACGTAACAACTTGAGAATTAAAGGACTCCCGGAGAAATATAAAAATGAGGATCTGACAACAATAATACAGCAACTATTTAACCCTTTATTAGAGAGAGAAACGTCAGAACCCTTGAAACTTGATAGAGCACATAGGATTGCACGTTATTCTATCCAAGAGATGTGATAGTGAGATTCCATTATGCAGAAGAAAAATCCAGAACTATGGAAAAAACACGGAATGTGCCAGGTTTATGTTATGAAGGGGCAGAATTGCAGGTCTACTCAGATCTGGCGACCGAGACTTTAACTAGAAGGAGACTTTTGAGACTCCTTACAGAGTTGCTGAGGTCATATGGGATACCTTATCAATGGGCGTTTCCTGCTTGCCTGGTGGGGAAAAAGAATGGGCGGACTGCGGTTCTGAGGTTTCCGGAGGATCTGGAGCATTTCTGTGGCAGGCTGGACATTCCGCCTCCCCCCATCCCCGGCTGGGGGGAGGCGGAGGGCCTGGTAGTCCCTCAGGGGAGGCTGCATTGGAGAAAGGGGGAGATGGGGGGAGAGGCACTAATTAGCAGTATTCTTGGGAATCGCTGAGTTGGAGCGAGCGGAGCTAGAGGGGAGGGACTAGGAGGTCTGAGGCGTGCTTGGAGGGGCCAGGAACGTGAGCCCATTGGGCATATGGTAACGGGGGTGACATCGGGAGGATGCTGACCGGGACCATATATTGGAACAAAAAGGGGGTCTACCCGGCCTTTTTGTAGGCACTTCGTTCCAGACATGGGGGGAGGTGGGGTGGTGGAGTGGGGGGCCCAAAGGTTGGGGATTTTGGAGGGTATGGGGGACGGGGGGTTTTCTCTCTCTCTCTCCTACCCCTGTAGGTGTCTCGGTGTCTCCCCATGTGAGGTGGCTTTTCGAATTGGTCAGACGCTCTTACCAGGGTGAGGTATGGGGGTTGTGAACTTGGTCACGTATAATGTGAGGGGATTAAATACAGGGAAAAAAAGGTATAAATTAAATAAGGAATTGCAGTTCTTGGGAGCAAATGTGGCGTGCCTCCAGGAGACATATTACGCATTTGTGTCGGGGGGGTTAGCGTCATATCAGTTTCCAAAGTGGTTCTATGGGGACACAGAATCAACTCATTCTAGGGGTGTGGCTATTGGATTTAATAAAACAATGATGTTTGTAGAAGGTGGTCTAGCTGATCCTGAAGGAAGGTAAAGGGAAACTGTTCAACACGATGTGTACAATAGCAAATATCTATGCTCCAAATAGAGACCCCCGATAATTTTTTCAAGAAAGTATTAAAAAAACTTGAAGCTTTTAAAGAAGGCAAATTGATGATCGCAGGGGACTTAAATTGGAGCAAGGATCCATGTATTGATTCCTCAGGAGGTACCCCTAGATTTACGGCTAATAGGTATGAGGCATTTAAACAATGGCTTATGAATTTTCAGCTGCTTGATGCATGGAGGATCAGCCATCCAAAGAAGCGGGACTATACATATTATTCTCCTGCTCATAAGACATATTTAAGGATTGATTATATCCTGATAGAACACCAGTTAGCCCCATGTTTGCCTTCCGCTGAAATTAAAGCCATCACCTTGTCCGACCATGCTCCGGTTAAAATCAGACTGGACATAACTGGGGCTGTCCCAATTGGGAGGAATTGGAAACTGAATGACTCCCTCATTCAGGACCTGGATACAATCAGTAAAATAGAACAAGAATTGAAAGTGTATTTTGAGATCAACGACATAACGGAAATTTCTAGGGCCACCCTTTGGGAATTACATAAGGCTTACATAAGGGGGATTTTGATCAGGATTGGAGTGGGGAAAAAGAGAGAGAGAGGAAAAAGAATGACATCACTCTATGGGGAAATCCGGGAACTCGAGCAAGGCACGCGACCTAGAGGGATCCCTGAGAAGCAAGAACTAATAGGAAAAAGAAGAGAACTAGATGAGTTGTTGGAACAAGAAAGGAAATGTGCATTCCATTCTATAAATAGGGAGAAGTACCATATATGGGTGGCAATAAATCAGGGAAATGGATGGCGAGAAGAGTAAAGGAAAAAAAAAATAGAGCTTTTATACCCAAGATTCAAAATGAAGGGGGTGGATTTGAATTTTCCTCCCCCAACATTGCTAAAATATTCCATTCTTATTATAGTTCTCTATACAAGGTGGATAACAAAGACGGGGAAGGGAGGAGGGAACTGATGGGGGAGTATCTGTGGGGCCTAGACCTTCCCAGGGCAGAGAAGGAGGAGGTAGAGTCCTTGGAGGCTTCTATCTCGCAGGAGGAAGTGGAAAGAGCGATAAGTAATACTGCCCTGGGAAAAAGCCCGGGCCCCGATGGATACTCTATACTATATTATAAAAAATTCTCCAAATTTTTTGTACCTAAACTGTGCAATTATTTTAATGCCTTAGGAGCAGAAGAGATGCCCCAGGAGGAGTCATTGTTGGCCCACATCACTCTTATATTGAAAGAAGGGAAAGACCCAGCAGTGCCTGGAAGCTATAGGCCAATCTCATTATTAAATACAGATATAAAAATGTTTGCCAAAATATTGGTCGATAGGTTGAAAGCTTGGCTACCCGGGTGGGTACATAATGATCAGGTGGGGTTTGTGCATGGGAGGGAGGGGAGAGATAATTCCCTGAAGTCCATTTTTTTGATCCAGGAAGTAATTAGGAGGGGCACCCTGGCGGTCCTCATGTCAATTCATGCCGAAAAGGCTTTTGATAGAGTTGACTGGGGGTTTATGTTTGAAACATTGAGGTACCTGGTGGTCGGGGAGAGGATGATGGGGTGGATCTCTTCCCTATATTATCATCCTAAGGCCAAAATTAGAGTCAATGGAAACCTGTCTTCTCCTCTTGAATTATTCAATGGGACAAGACAGGGTTGCCCCTTATCACCAATTCTGTTTATTTTGACGCTAGAGCCCTTATTGACAGCAATTTGGAAGAATCCAGATATTTTACAAATATATACATATAATTTGTATATATACATATATATATATATATATATATATATATATATATATATATATATATATATATATATATATATATATATATATATACACAAATTGTGCTCCCCCCTGATTTCTTTAGAAAATTGCAATCTATGGTTGTAAAGTATATTTGGGCACGTAAACGTCCCAGGATTGCGTATGATATTCTGACCAAGGGAAAAAGCAAGGGTGGCTGGCAGCACCAGATTTTGTAACGTATTATCAAATGATTTCCATCTCTAGAATCACAGATTGGCTGTACAAGAAAGAAGGGAAAAGTTGGGTTAATATAGAAATTGCACGAAGTAGCGTTGATATTGATATGATGATATGGATTCCGTCACAATTTCGAGAGAGAGGATATAACACTAATCCTTTAACAAGGAACACATTCAAGATTTGGGATAGATTAAGTAGGAAGTTTCACTGGGATTATAATTCACCATTAATTTCACTTATAGATACTAATTATTTTAAACCAGTGAAAGAAGAGCACTTATATTTTACAAGGTGGCCTAAAAAAGAAGTGATACAATTACAAGATATAATGAGGGGAAGTAGGTGTTGCACGTACACAGAAATCACACAGGAATGGGGTAATAAACCTCCGGATAAATGGAGATATGCCCAGTTACAACACTTTGTTCAATCACTACCACAACCATTGAAAGGCAAAGGCCAATTGAGAGCGATCGAAAACATATTAAGTTCCTCAACTTGTATGGTCAGGAGTATTTAGAAAATATACAAAATACTCAGGGGAGAACTGGAAATGGGCTCCCACCTTACTTAGAGAAGTGGGAAAGAGAAATAGGGTGTCTGAGTGATGCGGAGCACAGGGTGAGGATACTGAAAAGGGTGTCGTTGGCAGCAAGAGATATGCAGACATACGAAATGGGCTATAAGTTAACGGCAAGATGGTACGTAACCCCCCAGAGGGCGCACAGGTACATACCAGAGAACTCCCCAACTTGTTGGAGGGGACGTGGAGGTTTGGGTACCTTTGCGCATATCTGGTGGGAATGCCCTAAAGTGTACTCTTATTGGGAAGGCATAACGGAAGCGATTTTCCAGATAACGGGAGAACGGGTTAGGAAAAACCCTTGGGTTTATAAACCTTGGTTTATTTCATGACACAGAGAAGGAAGCACCCCAATATAAAAAGTCATTAGTGCCATACCTCTTGAATGCTGCTAAAGCCTTGATTCCATGTTGCTCGAAATCCCAGGAAGTCCCAAGGATAAAGGATTGGTTAATGAGGGTGGACTGGACGAGGGCCATGGAAGAGTCTATACACTTGATGGAAGACTCAGGGGAGAATTATAGAGGGAAATGTCTGGGATGGCTGGAGTTTAGGACATCAGAGAAGTTTGTGATGTTAATGGAATCATAGGGGAGGAGAGAGAGGGAGGGGATGAGGGGTCAAGGGTTTTTTTTTTTTTTTGGGGGGGGGGGGGAATATAAATAAAATGTGATTGGATATTTATTGTACAAAGATGTTTTAATGTTTTGATATTATATACATTGCATTATAAAATAAAGAATAAAAGAAAAAATAAAGGAATAGAATGGAATTGAAAACAAAGGAATAGAATGGAATAGAATAAAACAGGATAGAAAAGAAATAGAATAGACTAGCATAGGATATAATAGAACAGAACAGAATAGAAAAGAATAGAAAATAAAGGAATAGAATAGAAAAGAATAGAATAAAACAAAACAGTATATAATAAAATAGAATAGAAAATTAAGGAATAGACCTAAAATAAGGCCCATTTTTGGTCTAGCCTTTTTCAAGAAATATAGCTTCATATTTTTTACTACATGGGACTCTTCATGGTTGATTACTTCAATGTAGTATCTCATACTTGCATATGGACTTTTTATGGGTCCATGTTTGGACCCCCTCATTCTTCACATATGTTATGGTTGTCACTGTTCGTACATTGCCTATGCTGACAGTTCTATTTTTGTACTTGACTTTGTTTACTTACAATGTTCTATTACTATTTGAAATCTTAATAAACAGATTAAAAAAAAAAAAGACTTTAATATCCCATCACCACATAGACTCGCTTCTTACCAGATAGCAGTAGTTTCAAGCATTGGATAATAATCCCACCATGCTCCAACAGACTGGGCTGTAAAAATGAACTAAATTCCAGATAACTGCAGTATCAGACCCTGGATGATGATCCCATCAGGCTCCAACACTTTAAGCTGTAAAAGTGGACCCGGTTTTTCAATGAACGCAGGAATCACGGTATCTTTGGAAAAGCTGAAATTCAATCTGGCTGCTCAAGGATAAATCCCAGAGCATAAAGGAAGAAGAGGATAGCCTCGTAGTGCAATATGTTTCAACAAAAGGGTTTATTAAAAACAGCACACTAAAAACTTACATCAAGGCAACCAAACATCAGCAAAAATAAATGCACATGAAAAACAGAGCGCTGGTTTGCACCAACCAGCTCAAACGGTTAGACGTCTCACAATGGGGCTCCACCCGACTAGTTTCTCCTTAATAGGCTTCAGCTGGGAAAGGAGACTCACCCAAGACGTCTGCTAATAGCATATAAATAACAGTGGATGTGGGTGACACTGGAAGTTGAATTGATCTATACATCCTTTCAGTGTCACCTAGATGGGACATGTAAGTAATTCTAAATAAGAATAAATATACGTTATGCCACCAAAGTGTAATCAGGCATGCATTATCCCAGGTTCACACCGAGCCCCCAATAAATCCCTTAATAAATTTGACACGTTCATAGACGTTCAGAAATTTGTTAGAAAATTAAGTATCAAAAGACATTTTTTTTTCCAATAAGGTAGCCAGTGGGGGGCCGGAGGGGTCTTCTGATAGGGGTTCAAACCTTAGGTATGTATCCTTGGTTAACCCACCCCCCGGGTAAATCTTCACCAAATCTATTGGTCTTTAAGGATTTGGTGCTGAAGGATTTACATGAGGCTAAAATCAAAAAGGTCCAACAGAAAGATATACATCAGGGTATCAAATCTCTCTGTAATAGGAAAGACCTCATCATTCGCCCTGCCGATGGGGGGGGGTTATTGTGTTGCTGAATAGACAGGATTGTGAAGGAGAAATGAACAACCTCTTAGCGGATAGGGCTACTTATAGCATTCTGAAAAAAGACCCCACTAATATGTATGCTAAACGTTTGAACCAAATAGTAAAGGAAGGCTTTGAATCAAAATTAATAAATAAAAAAGAAAAAGAATTCCTGGTGCCACTTACACCTAGAATTCTTATTATTTATTACCTGCCGAAGGTTTATGAAAGTTTGAGTCATCCCCCGGGAGGACCAATTGTGAGTGGGATCAATTTGGTGACCTCCAGAATTGGAAAATACATTGACGTATTCATGCAACCTTTGGTCAATAAGACCCCGGCATTCCTGAAGGACACTATGCAGATATTAAGGGAAACCGCAGAACTCAATATAGAGGATGGTATACTATTAGTAACAGCTGATGTGTTTTCGCTGTACACTGTTATTGCCCATCACATAGGGTATCAGTCTGGTTAAAATCAGTTCCTAAAAGTCAATTTCAATGAATTAGACGACATTGCTCTAACTTAGACGATTTTAGTCTGTAGGCATTCACTCCGAGAAATCTCTTTGTGGAGAAGGGTTATGATAATCGTGTTCTAGAATCAGAAATCCAGAGAATATTGACTCAGGATAGAAACACACTCTAATGCCCCGTACACACGGTCGGACTTTGTTCGGACATTCCGACAACAAAATCCATGGATTTTTTCCGATGGATGTTGGCTCAAACTTGTCTTGCATACACACGGTCACACAAAGTTGTCGGAAAATCCGATCGTTCTGAACGCGGTGACGTAAAACACGTACGTCGGGACTATAAACGGGGCAGTGGCCAATAGCTTTCATCTCTTTATTTATTCTGAGCATGCGTGGCACTTTGACCGTCGGATTTGTGTACACACGATCGGAATTTCCGACAACGGATTTTGTTGACGGAAAATTTTATATCCTGCTCTCAAACTTTGTGTGTCGGAAAATCCGATGGAAAATGTGTGATGGAGCCTACACACGGTCGGAATTTCCGACAACAAGGTCCTATCACACATTTTCCGTCGGAAAATCCGACCGTGTGTACGGGGCATTAGTCCCTAGAGACAAAAAAGTTAATGTTTCTAATAAATTTGAATGGTCCTTTTTGACCACTTACTCTTCCCAGTATAAATAGGTTAATAAAATTTTGACAAAACACTGGAAAGTTCTGAAGGGAGATAATGTGTTGGGTCCAGCTCTCCCTGATCTACCGAATGTCATTTTTAAACTTGAAAGATTTGGTAGCTCCTATTTCCATGGAGGTGTTCCCCAAAATCAGAATGTTTGGGAATCTCAAAGGCTTTTATCCATGTAGAAGGTGTAAAGTATGTAAGGATTCAAAAACTATGAGGACTGCTTCCTTTACATCTCATTCTATCAAATGTACCTTTCCCATTAGGGAGTTAATTACATGTGGAACTGTAGGTGTCATATGCTCATGTGGGTTCCAATATATTGGGATGACCACGTGGACCCTTAAAGTGAGGATAGCAGAACATCTTGCGAAAATCAGGAAAGGCTTTAACCGCTTGCCAGCCGCGCTATAGCCAAATGACAGCTACAGCGCGGCTCGATAACTCTGGGAGGGCATACATTGACGTCCTCCCAGAATTCCCCTCAGGCGCGCACCTGGGAATATCCATGACCACCGGGTCCGTAGGACCCGGCCCATCACGGATCACAGCGCCCATTTACCACGTGATCGCTCCATCAAATGACGGAGCGATCACTTGTAAGCAAACCAGCGTCATATCAGGTTCATCTCTCCCCTCTCTGCACCGATCGGTACAGAGTGAGCGGAGAGGGGAGATATCAGATGCAGCAGTGCTGTGGACTGGATCTGTAGTGCCCACAGCGCTGATATGTGCTCATTACAGCCTCATCCAGCCATCCATCTATCCATGCTCAGCCATCAATCCTCATCAATACTCAGCCATCAATACTCAGTCATCCACCCTCATCAATACTCAGCCATCAATACTCAGCCATCCATCCTCATCAATACTCAGCCATCCATCCTCATCAATACTCAGCCATTAGGGATGAGCTTCGCGTTCGAGTCGAACCCATGTTCGACTCGAACATTGGCTGTTCGACCGTTCGCTGAATTGCGAACGTTACGGGCCGTTCGCGCCAAATTCGTGTGGCGCGTCACGGCCCATAATTCACTGCGGCATAGCAGTGCATTGCTGGCTGATGATTGGCCAAGCATGCACTATGACCTGCATGCTTGGCCAATCACAGCGCCGTCGGTAGAGAGAGCTGTAATTGACCAAAGCCAGGGTGGCTTTGGCCAATTATGGCTCAGGGGGTTTAGAACACGCCCCACACTATATAAGGCCGCCTGCACGGCGGCCCTGTGTAGTGTGTTCCGGCGTGCTTAGATAGAGAGAGAGAGACAGTGTCATTTCATTTGAGTTAGCTAGATTAGGCAGGATAGTCAGTGAGTTAGCTGCACTTATAGTGTATTGTGTATATATATGCATCCCAGGTGTTGCATATATATATATATATATATATATACACTGTATTCAGTTTAGCTAGATCCGTTCCTGTTATCTTCCTACTGACAGGCAGGCTTGTCTTGTTACAGTATTTACAGCTACCTGAAGAAAATTGCTGGTGTTCATTTGATCCTATTAGTACCACAGTCAGGCAGCTAGACTATTTACAGTTAGTGAAGTGCGTCCTCCTCACAGTGTTCAGTTAAAGCTACAAGTTAGTTTAGCGTGACCTCTGCACAGTGTTCAGCTAAAACTACAAGTTAGTGTAGTGCACAGTGTTCAGCTAAAGCTGCAAGTTAGTGTAGTGCGTACTTCTCACAGTGTTCAGCTAAAGCTACAAGTTAGTTTAGTGTGACCTCTGCACAGTGTTCAGCTAAAGCTACAAGTTAGTGTAGTGCGTCCTCCTCACAGTGTTCAGCTAAAGCTACAAGTTAGTTTAGTGTGACCTCTGCACAGTGTTCGGCTAAAGCTACAAGTTAGGATAGTGCGTCCTCCTCACAGTGTTCAGCTAAAACTACAAGTTAGTGCAGTGCGACCTCTGCACAGTGTTCAGCTAAAGCTACAAGTTAGTGTAGTGAGACCTCTGTACAGTGTTCAGCTAAAGCTAAAAGTTAGTGTAGTGCGACCTCTGCACAGTGTTCAGCTAAAGCTACAAGTTAGTGTAGTGCATCCTCCTCACAGTGTTCAGCTAAAGCTACAAGTTAGTTTAGTGTGACCTTTGCACAGTGTTCAGCTAAAGCTACAAGTTAGGCCTCATGCACACGGACGTTTTTACAGCTGCTTTTTTGAGCTTTTTTTTCAGCTTAAAAAGGCCTGTCTATGTTAGTCTATGGCTTCATGCCCACCTAGGCGTTTTTGAGATGCAAATGGCATAGGCGTTTTTAAGCTGCAAAAAAACCCAGGACCAGTGGGTTCTGAGAGACGTTTTTCAGCTGTAAAAACGCTCTAACGCTGATAAACGCTCAAAAACGCTCAAAAACGCTCAAAAACGTCATTCACCAACGTCTGTTAATGTTTTTGTTCCATTGAAAAAAAAAAAAAAAATTTGAAAAAAAAAACGCTAAAAAACGCTAACGCGGAAAAACGCTAAAAAATGCTATTGCAAAAACATTGAAAAAAGCTGAAAAAAGTAAAAAAAAAATCACTGCAAAGATACTGGCGTTTTCATAACATTATTTTAACAGCCTGTGTGCATGAGGCCTTAGGGTAGTGCATCCTCCTCACAGTGTTCAGCTAAAACTACAAGTTAGTGTAGTACGACCTCTGCACAGTGTTCAGCTAAAGCTACAAGTTAGTGTAGTGCGTCCTCCTCACAGTGTTCAGCTAAAACTACAAGTTAGTGTAGTGAGACCTCTGGACAGTGTTCAGCTAAAGCTACAAGTTAGTGTAGTGCGTCCTGCTCACAGTGTTCAGCTAAAACTACAAGTTAGTGTAGTGCGTCCTCCTCACAGTGTTCAGCTAAAGCTACAAGTTAGTTTAGTGTGACCTCTGCACAGTGTTCAGTTAAAGCTACAAGTTAGGGTAGTGCGTCCTCCTCACAGTGTTCAGCTAAAACTACAAGTTAGTGCAGTGCGACCTCTGCACAGTGTTCAGCTAAAGCTACAAGTTAGTGTAATGCATCCTCCTCACAGTGTTCAGCTAAAACTACAAGTTAGTGTAATGAGACCTCTGCACAGTGTTCAGCTAAAGCTACAAGTTAGTGTAGTGCGTCCTGCTCACAGTGTTCAGCTAAAACTACAAGTTAGTGTAGTGAGACCTCTGCACAGTGTTCAGCTAAAGCTACAAATTAGTGTAGTGCGTCCTGCTCACAGTGTTCAGCTAAAACTACAAGTTAGTGTAGTGCGACCTCTGCACAGTGTTCAGCTAAAGCTACAAGTTAGTGTAGTGAGACCTCTGCACAGTGTTCAGCTAAAGCTACAAGTTAGTGTAGTGAGACCTCTGCACAGTGTTCAGCTAAAGCTACAAGTTAGTGTAGTGCGTCCTGCTCATAGTGTTCAGCTAAAACTACAAGTTAGTGTAGTGCGACCCCTGCAGAGTGTTCAGCTAAAGCTACAAGTTAGTGTAGTGAGACCTCTGCACAGTGTTCAGCTAAAGCTACAAGTTAGTGTAGTGAGACCTCTGCACAGTGTTCAGCTAAAGCTACAAGTTAGTGTAGTGCATCCTGCTCACAGTGTTCAGCTAAAACTACAAGTTAGTGTAGTGCGACCTCTGCACAGTGTTCAGCTAAAACTACAAGTTAGTGTAGTGAGACCTCTGCACAGTGTTCAGCTAAAGCTACAAGTTAGTGTAGTGCGTCCTGCTCACAGTGTTCAGCTAAAACTACAAGTTAGTGTAGTGAGACCTCTGCACAGTTTTCAGCTAAAGCTACAAGTTAGTGTAGTGCGTCCTGCTCACGGTGTTCAGCTAAAACTACAAGTTAGTGTAGTGCGACCTCTGCACAGTGCTCAGCTAAAGCTACAAGTTAGTGTAGTGAGACCTCTGCACAGTGTTCAGCTAAAGCTACAAGTTAGTGTAGTGAGACCTCTGCACAGTGTTCAGCTAAAGCTACAAGTTAGTGTAGTGCGTCCTGCTCATAGTGTTCAGCTAAAACTACAAGTTAGTGTAGTGCGACCTCTGCACAGTGTTCAGCTAAAACTACAAGTTAGTGTAGTGAGACCTCTGCACAGTGTTCAGCTAAAGCTACAAGTTAGTGTAGTGCGTCCTGCTCACAGTGTTCAGCTAAAACTACAAGTTAGTGTAGTGCGACCTCTGCACAGTGTTCAGCTAAAGCTACAAGTTAGTGTAGTGAGACCTCTGCACAGTGTTCAGCTAAAGCTACAAGTTAGTGTAGTGAGACCTCTGCACAGTGTTCAGCTAAAGCTGCAAGTTAGTGTAGTGCGTCCTGCTCATAGTGTTCAGCTAAAACTACAAGTTAGTGTAGTGCGACCCCTGCAGAGTGTTCAGCTAAAGCTACAAGTTAGTGTAGTGAGACCTCTGCACAGTGTTCAGCTAAAGCTACAAGTTAGTGTAGTGAGACCTCTGCACAGTGTTCAGCTAAAGCTACAAGTTAGTGTAGTGCATCCTGCTCACAGTGTTCAGCTAAAACTACAAGTTAGTGTAGTGCGACCTCTGCACAGTGTTCAACTAAAGCTACAAGTTAGTGCGCATTGGGTGACTCTGCTGGCAGCTGGGAAGGATGCAGGACAAGGTGCAGTAGTGTTGGAGATTGTTCCGCCACCACGCCTCCAAAATGCCACTACTAATGATTGTGACACACCTCTCTCCTCCACCCCCTCCTCTTCTTCTTCCTCCATGGCCTCTTCCTGTGCTTTGTCCTCGGAACCAGTGGTGCTCCGTAGCCATTCAAGGGGCTACGCAAGTATGCAGGCCAAAAGATGCCATGCGGTGCTTGAGCTGGTGTGCTTGGGGGACAGGAGTCACACTGGGGCAGAGGTTCTGTCAGCTCTGCAGGGGCAGGTTCAGAGGTGGTTGATGCCACGCCAACTTAAGGCAGGAATGGTGGTTTGCGACAATGGCACCAACCTCCTCTCTGCCCTCCGACAGGGACAAATTACCCATGTGCCGTGTTTGGCTCACGTCCTTAACTTGGTGGTGCAGCGGTTCTTGGGCAGGTACTCGGGCTTTCAGGATGTCCTGAGGCAGGCCAGGAAAGTCTGTGTGCATTTTCGCCGATCATATAATGCCAGTGCTCACGTCAGGAGGGAGGAGCCGGATGTGGGCAGTTCACCTGATGCGATGCTAAGCCCGGGAGGCTTGGTTTCCCCTCCCTGAGACGCCGGCTCATGCATAGCTAGGGCCGGTGCGTCCCTTCCCTCGTCCGGTCTGCTGCTCGTCTCCCCCCCTCGCCCCTCCGTATCCCCCTTCGGTGGAGTTGATCTCTCGGCCGTCTGCCTGTACCGCGGAAGATTTGTGACTCGCAGATTCTCCGTAGTCTTGTTCCAGCCTACACTGTCTCTCCGCTCTCTCCCTTTCTACTATGGGAACGCCGCTGCCACGGAGACGCCGCACGGCTCAATGGAGGAGCCGAAGAGGCATTGGGTGTGATGCACCCGCCCTCCGGCTGTCTTCCCCAAGCCCGCCTGTGATATCCGCCGCTCCCAGTGTGGGGGGTTTCGGGCTATAGCAAAACATGATTGGAATTCTAATATACGGAACAAGGTAGTGTGGAAAGAAAAGCTTGGAAAGAGAAGAAAGGAAAAAGGAGGAAAAAAAAAGAAACTAGAGGAGAGAGCCTGGAAATCGCAGGAAGGGGTAAGTGCTGTTAACCCCAGCTCTAATCCAGCCAGGGAGAAAATTGGTGGCAATAAAGAAGGATAAAAGTTTCCAGAACGGATCGGAGAAAAGAGGAAGACGGGCAAGTAATACAAGTCTATACTTTATTTCTGTTTGGCTATTTTGTCTTATATCATAGATTGCATATGACCTGAAGAGGATGATGAATTTGAATATTGTCTAAATATTGTCTAAAGGCTGCGTTTAAGAGGGTCTGGCCCCAGGAAACTAAGTACCTTTTTTTTTTTTTTTTTTGGAAAGTGATGTATTGAGTAATACCAGGGTCTTAATAGATCTACATTTACTTTCAACCAAGAAGGACGTTTACTTTGGCTTCATAGCTCACAGCTCCACATAACTAATATAATGCCAGTGCTCGGCTGGCAGACCTCCAAAAGGAGTTTAACCCGCCTAATCTGTGACATGCCCACCAGGTGGAACTCAACGTTGGCCATGCTGCAGCGGCAGCACACGCAGCAGAGGGCCATCTATGAGTACCTGTGCAACTATGGCACCAGGACAGGGTCAGGGGAGCTTGTTTTTTTTCCCCACGCCAGTGGGCCATGATCAGGGATGCATGCACTGTCCTGTCACCATTTGAGGAGGCCATGAGGATGGTGAGCAGTGACAGTGCATGCATCAGTGACACTGTCCCCCTTGTCCACCTGTTGGAGCACACGCTGCGTGGAATAATGGACAGGGCACTTGAGGCAGAACAGAGGCAGGAAGAGGAGGACTTCCTTAGCTCTCAAGGCCCCCTTTATCAAGACAGTGTTCCTGCGTGCCCACCGATCACACAGGAAGAGGACGAGGAGGAGGAGGATTGTGTCAGTATGGAGGTGGAGCCTGGCACTCAGCATCAGCAGCAGTCTTTAAGGGATCAGTCCCAAGAAACACATGGACTTGTACGTGGCTGGGAGGAGGTGGCTGCGGACCATGTCGTCCTTAGTGACCCAGAGGACTCCGGACTGAATGCCTCAGCAAACCTACCCTGCATGGCCTCCCTGATCCTGCAAAGCCTGCGTAAGGATCCTCGTATTCGTGGTATCAAGGAGAAGGACCAATACTGGCTGGCAACCCTCCTTGATCCACGTTACAAGGGTAAGGTTGCGGACCTTATCTTGCCATCGCAGAGGGAGCAGAGGATGAAACATCTTCGAGAGGCCTTGCAGAAAGGTCTGTGCAACGCGTTCCCAGAGACTGGGAGGTTACAAACTCTTGTTTCTGGACAACGTGTTGCTGAGGCTTCGGTCGGTCAAAGAAGGAGCGGTGGAGAAGGTGGCCGTCTGACCGATGCGTTCAGACAATTTTTTGGTCCGCAGCCCCAAGGTATGATCGGTTCCAGCAACCATCGCCAGCGTCTGTTTTACATGGTGCAGGAATACCTAGGGGCAAGATCTGACTTGGACACCTTTCCCACCGAAAATCCTCTGGGTTACTGGGTCTTGAGGATGGATCACTGGCCAGAGCTTGCACAGTATGCAATTGAGCTACTGGCCTGTCCTGCATCCAGCGTTCTTTCGGAACACACATTCAGTGCTGCTGGAGGCTTTCTAACCGATCACAGGGTGCGTCTGTCCACCGACTCGGTCGATCGACTGACCTTCATAAAAATGAATCAGTCTTGGATCACCACCAGCTACCAATCACCTGATGCTGATGTAACCGAATAATTTTTTCTGAAATCTCAGATCCCTTCAAAGACTGCCTATGCTGATGCTGAGTGACTATCGTGAGTAATTTCCTCTTCTTCCTCAATGATCACGCTGATAGCTTGTAAGAACATTTTTGGTTCTGGGCACCACCACCAGTGCCTAAGGCCCAATTTTTCAGCCCCTGTTAAAAAAGGGGCGTGTAATTACAATTTTTGATGCAATACTTTGCAGCAGGGCTCGTTTCTGCATTCCAACTAGAGTAACTGTGAGGGGTTGCAGTGTTGTGGCACCAGTGCCTAAGGCCCAATTTTTCAGCCCCTGTTTAACAGGGGCGTGTAATTACAATTTTTGATGCAATACTTTGCAGCAGGGCTCGCTCCTGCGTTCCAACTAGAGTATCTGTAAGGGGTTGCAGTGTTGTGGCACCAGCACCAGTGCCTAAGGCCCAATTTTTCAGCCCCTGTTTAACAGGGGAGTGTAATTACAATTTTTGATGCAATACTTTGCAGCAGGGCTTGTTTCTGCGTTTCAACTAGAGTATCTGTGAGGGGTTGCAGTGTTGTGGCACCAGCACCAGTGCCTAAGGCCCAATTTTTCAGCCCCTGTTTAACAGTGGCATGTAATTACAATTCTTGATCTAATATTTCACAGCAGGGCCCGTTCCTGCGCCCACCAAAAGCGAGTGAGGACTTACAGTGTTGTGGCACCAGCACCACCACCACAGGCCCAATTTTTCTGCCCCTGTTCAACAGGGGCATGTAATTACAAATCTTGATCTAATATTTCACAGCAGGGCCCTGTGAGAGCTTACAGTGTTGTGGCCACAACAACACCTAAGGCCCAAATTTCTGCTGAGTATATAGGGCAGGCCCCTACTTTCAAACATCCAACTTACAAATGACTCCTACTTGCAAACGGAAGTAGACAACAGGAAGTGAGATGAAATCTACCCCTAGGAAGGGAAATTCTCTCCTGTAAGAGTTAATATGGGAAAAATGTTTCTCCTTTCCACTGATGCTTTATCACCAATCCTTGTTTCACAAAAAAACACAAATTTTCAAAAAACATTTGTCATTGGGACAAAAAATTAGGTGAAATCTTCTGAAGAGGAGCACAGACAGCAAAACAAATGTCACAGGGGTGATAACCCTTCCCTATGTTTTCCAAAAAGCTTAAAATAGATTTTTTGGCTGGAGCTAAACACGTTAAAAATGTACCAGTTCAAAATTACAAACAGATTCTACTTAACAACAAACCTACAGTCCCTGTCTTGTTTGCACCATCTGTATACTGCTCTTCAGAGTATATAGGGCCTGATGGCCTCACAAAAGTGTAATAGGTAGTCAAATTAAATTTGACATTTATTCCTCTAGAACACCTGATGGTGCTCCCTGCTTGTTGGGCCTCTGTATGTAGCCAGGCTGTGTAAAAGTCTCACTCATCAATACTCAGCCATCCATCCTCATCAATACTCAGCCATCAATACTCAGCCATCCATCCTCATCAATACTCAGCCATCCATCCTCATCAATACTCAGTCATCAATACTCAGCCATCCATCCTCAATACCCAGCCATCAATACTCAGCCATCCATCCTCGTCAATACCCAGTCATCAATACTCAGCCATCCATCCTCATCAATACTCAGCCATCAATACTCAGCCATCCATCCTCATCAATACTCAGCCATCCACCCTCATCAATACTCAGTCATCAATACTCAGCCATCCATCCTCATCAATACTCAGCCATCAATCCTCATCAATACTCAGCCATCCATCCTCATCAATACTCAGCCATCCATGCTCAGCCATCCATCCATACTCAGCAATACTCATCCATGCCACATCAGTTCTCATCCATGCCACATCCATGCCACTACAGTGCGTCACAAAAATGTAAATGGTAGTCAAATTAAATTTGACATTTATGCCTCTAGAACACCTGATGGTGCTCCCTGCTTGTTGGGCCACTGTATGTAGCCAGGCTGTGTAAAAGTCTCACACATGTGGTATCGCCATACTCGCCGTACTCAGAAGGAGTGAGAGAATCTATTTTGGGGTGTAATTTTTGGTATGTACATGCTATGTGTTAGAAATATTGTATAAATGGACAACTTTGTGTAAAAAAAAAAGCGTTTTCATTTTCTTTACACATTTTCCAAAATTTTGTAGAAAAAAATGACGTGTTCAAAAGAGTCATTATACCTCATAAATTATACGTTGGGGTGTTTTCTCTCCAAAATGGGGTCATTTTTGGGGCGTTTCCATTGTCCTGGTGCTCCAGGGCCTTCAAAAGAGGTAGTCAAGAAATTATATGTGTAATCTATGCTCCAAGAACGCCTGACAGTGCTCCCTGCATGTTGTGCCTCTGTATGTGGCCACATTGTGTAAAAGTCTCACACATGTGGTATCGCCGTATTCAGGAGGAGTAGCAGAATGTGTTTTGGGGTGTAATTTGTGCTATGTATATGCTGTCTGTGAGAAATAACCTGCTGATATAACAATTTTGTGAAAAAAAAGAGAAAAAAATCTTGATTTTGCAAAGAATTGTGGGAAAAAATTACAACTTCAGAAAACTCACCATGCTTACTAAAACCTAGGAATGTCTAATTTCCAAAAAGGGGTAATTTGGGGGGTATTTGTACTTTCCTGGCTTGTTAGGGTCTCAGGAAATGAGATAGGCCGTCAGTACTTCAGGTGTGATCAATTTTCAGAGATTGGCACCATAGCTTGTGGACTCTATAACTTTCACAAAGACCAAATAATATACACCAATTTGGGTTATTTTTACCAAAGATATGTAGCAGTATAAATTTCCGCCAAAATTTATGAAGAAAAATTACTAATTTGCAAAATTTTATAACAGAAACAAAGAAAAAAAAATTTTTTTTCTAGAATTTTCGGTCTTTTTTCTTTTATAGCGCAAAAAATAAAAAACCCAGTGGTGATTAAATACCACCAAAAGAAAGCTCTTTTTGTGTGAAAAAAAGGACAAAAATTTCATATAGGTGCAGTGTTGCATGACTGAGTAATTGTCATTCAAAATGTGAGAGCACCGAAAACTGAAAATTGGTCTGGTTAGGAAGGGGGTTTAAGTGCCTAGTGGGTAAGTGGTTAAAGGGCACAGTCTGTCCAAGCATTTTTGTGATTACCATAAGAGAGATCCGGCTTTATTGCAGGTCACAAGCATTGAGAAATTCACATCCCATTGGAGGGGGAGCAATATAAAAAATCTATATCCCGTCGTGACATCCAAGTATTTACGTACTTACAGACCCTTGGGAATGAACATGGAATTGGATATTACCGTATTTATCGGCGTATAACACACACTTTTTTCCCCTGAAAACAGAGGGTAAACCCTGCCTGCGGGTTAAAAGCCGATATTTTTTTTCTTAGTTTACCAAGGGGGGCAGGGATCGGGCGGTCCGCCCCGGGTACCACCTATTGGTTGGCTGTCAGGCCAGTTGCCCCGCCTCTCCTGGCCCTGGGACAGCGCTGCCATACTTTAAAGTTAAGAAAACATTACTTCAGCCCTTTCTCATACAACGTTCCTTCTGTGTCACTCTCAATGTAAATGGAAGCCTGTAATATCTCAAGTAACGCCACTCATTCTGGCCGCTCTCCTCCTCCCACTCTGCCTCCTCCTCGTGTGTAGCTTTTGATTGGAGGAGGAGAGCGGTCATGTGACCATCAATGAAACAGCAGAGGAGAGTCACATGACCAGGTCCACGAGAGAGTGGCGTTAATTGAGGTATTACAGGCTTCCATTTACATTAAGAGTGACATAGGAGGAACATTGTATGAGAAAGGGCTGTCAGTAATGATTTACAATGAGAGTCACAAAAGAGGAGCGGTGTATGAGAAGGGGCTGACAGTTTAGAGTATACTATTATACTACTCTATACTACTGTTTACTCAATGAAGGGTTTTCTTTTATTATTTGATAGATATTATATATGTCTACTTGTCATACTGGGTTATGTTATATTATGTTCACTTCTACCTACCAAAACATTGCGTTTATGATGACTCTTTAACCACTTGCCGACCGCCGCACGACGATGTACGTCCAAACTTTGGCGGCGAATACCGGGGTTATGGCAGCAGATAGCTGCCATAACCCCGGTATCCCCGTTTTCATGCGGCGGTCGGCTTTCTGATAAAAGTGGTCCCCCCTTCCGCCGCCGCGATCCGGTGCCCTCCGCCGCTTAACGGAGCCGTCGTTAACGGCGGAGGCGATCGCATCCTGTCTGTGCTGTGTCTGGAGACGAGTGAGGCTAAGATGGCGCCCACTCATCTCCATGACACTACTGGGCGGAAGCGACGTCAAAACGTCACTTCCGTCCATGCCTCTTTAAGGCATAATTTTTTCAATGTCATTTTTTTAAATGACTTTTTTTTTTTTTTATTGCATTTTAGTGTATATATGAGATCTGAGGTCTTTTTGATCCCAGATCTCATATTTAAGAGGTCCTGTCATACTTTTTTCTATTACAAGGGATGTTTACATTCCTTGTAATAGGAATAAAAGTGACATTTTTTTTTTTTTAAACAGTGTAAAAAAAAAAAAAAAATAATGTAAAATAAATAATAAAAATAAGAAAATATTTTTTTAAAAACCCCCCGTCCTGACGAGCATGCGCACAGAAGCGGATGCATACGCGAATAGCGCCCACATATGAAAACGGTGGTCAAACCACAAATGTGAGGTATCGCTGTGACCGGTAGAGCGAGAGCAATAATTCTAGCCCTAGACCTTCTCTGTAACGTAAAACATGCAACCTGTAGAATTGTTTAAATGTCGCCTATGGAGATTTTTGAGGATAAAAGTTTGACGCCATTCCACGAGCGGGCGCAATTTTGAAGCGTGACATGTTGGGTATCAATTTACTTGGCGTAACATTATATTTCACAATATAAAAAAAAACTGGGCTACATTTACTGTTGTCTTATTTTTTTATTCAAAAAAGTGCATTTTTTCCAAAAAAAGTGCGCTTATAAGACCGCTACGCAAATACGGTGCAAAAAAAAATATTGCAATGACCGCCATTTTATTGTCTAGGGTGTTAGAAAAAAAAAACAATATACAATGTTTGGGGGTTCTAAGTAATTTTCTAGCAAAAAAACCTGTTTTAAACATGTAAACACCTAAAATCCAAAACGAGGCTGGTCCTTAAGTGGTTAATACGTATATGTATCTGCGAATGGTGATCATCATGGAGAGAATCAATTTTGACCTTTGGACCTGGTTCACACTGGAGCATTTTGACATGGAATTTGACATGTCAAGCCGCGTGTCAAATCGGCGGCAACTGCCGTCAATGGCACCGTCCTAATCGGTGCGACGCTGCACCGATTTCAAAGGGTAGTTTCTGTACTGCTTTTTGTGATTTTGTGCTGAAATTTACATTGACATCTGTGTAGAAAGCTGCATGGATGTCTCTGGGATCGCAGCCGAAAATCGGGACTGACATGTGGGAGTAAAATCGTGCGAGTTCAGCCTGAGCTTGCGCGGCTTCATTCATGCAGTGTGAACCTGGGCTAATGCACACCTAATACCAAGTATTGATTACACTTTGGGGGCATAGCATATTTTTATTCTTATTTAGAATTTCTTACATGTCCCATCTAGGTGACACTAAAAGGATGTATAGATCAATTAAATAGATCAATTCAACTTCCGGTGTCACCCACATCCCCTTTGATACATATGCTATTAGCAGATGTATTTGGTGAGTCTCCTTTCCCAGATGAAGCCTATTATGGAGAAACTAGTCGGGTGGAGCCCATTGTGAGACGTCTAACGTTTGAGCTGGTTGGTGCAAACTACCGCTCTGTTTTTTATGTGCATTTATTTTTGCTGATGTTTGGTTGCCTTGATGTAAGTTTTTAGTGTGCTGTTTTAATAAACCGCTTTGTTGAAACATATTGCATTACGAGGCTATCCTCTTCTTCCTTTATGCTCTGGGATTTATCCTTGAGCTGCCAGATTGAATATCAGCTTTTCCAAAGATACCGTGATTCCTGCGTTCATTGAAAAACCGCGTCCACTTTTACAGCTTAAGGTGTTGGAGCCTGATGGAATCATTGTCCAGTGTCTGATACTGGAATTTGGTTTGTTTTTACAGCCCAGTCTGTTGGAGCATGGTGGGATTATTATCCAATGCTTGAAACTACTGCTATCTGGTAAGACGTGAATCTATGTGGTGATGAGATATTAAAGTCTTTGTATTTTTGAAGAGCACCGAAGTTCCCTTATATTTGGTTCACCCAATTCCCTTGAAGAGCACAGAATTTTTCACATATTTGGTTCACTCAGTTCCCTTTTGTATAATGCCCCATACACACGGTCGGACTTTGTTCGGACATTCCGACAACAAAATCCTTGGATTTTTTCCGACGGATGTTGGCTCAAACTTGTCTTGCATACACACGGTCACACAAAGTTGTCGGAAAATCCGATCGTTCTAAACGTGGTGACGTAAAACACGTACGTCGGAACTATCAACGGGGCAGTGGCCAATAGCTTTCATCTCTTTATTTATTCTGAGCATGCGTGGCACTTTGTGCATCGGATTTGTGTACACACGATCGGAATTTCCGACAACGGATTTTGTTGTCGGAAAATTTTATATCCTGCTCTCAAACTTTGTGTGTCGGAAAATCCGATGGAAAATGTGTGATGGAGCCTACACACGGTCGGAATTTCCGACAACAAGGTCCCATCCCACATTTTCCGTCGGAAAATCCGACCGTGTGTACGGGGCATAAGGGTTTGTCATTTGGACATTTTTCATGCACATCTTTTTATGTAATTTTTTTTTGCACCTTTTATGAAGTGAATCGTATATTTTTCACTTTATTAATCATTTCATCCAATTTTTTTATTTATTTTTATACACTTGTTTTTGTAGGAGTGGACTTTATGCCCTTTAGTCATGTGTATTTTTGAACTGTGAATATTCTTATCCACTTCCCTACTCGGCCATAGTAATATGACGTCCACAGATGGGATCTCCCATCCTGGGTAGACGTCATATGACGGGCTGGGCTTCCCGGCCCTTCAGGGGGCACGCGCGCGCCCGCCGCGTTGCTCAGGACCCGGTGCGTGTGCCCGGCGGCCGCGATGTCTGCCGGGCACCCGCGATTGCCCGTTAACCGGGCCGGACCGTGGATCTGTGTGTGTAAACACACAGATCCACGTCCTGTCAGTTGAGAGGAGACCGATCTGTGTTCCCAGTACAGCGTAACACTGATCGGTCTCCTCCCCTTGTACGTCCCCGCCCCCTACAGTTAGAATCACTCCTTTAGGAAACATATTTAACCCCTTGTGTCCCCCTAGTGGTTAACCCCTTCACTGCCTGTCACATTTATACAGTAATCAATGCAATTTTATAGCATTGATCACTGTATAAATGTGAATGGTCCCAAAAACTGTGTCAAAAGTGTCCGATGTGTCCGCCATAATGTCGCAGTCACAAAAAAAATTGTGATCACCGCTATTACTAGTAAAAAAAATAAATAAATAATTTTTTTAAAAAAATGCCATAAATCTATCCCGTATTTTGTAGACGCTATAACTTTTGCGCAAACTAATCAATATACGCTTATTGCGATTTTTTTAACAAAAATATGTAGAAGAATACGTATCGGCCGAAACTGAGGAAAAAATTTGTTTTTTTTAAAAAAAATTGGGATATTTATTATAGCAACAAGTAAAAAATATTGTGTTTTTTTTCAAAATTGTCGCTCTTCTTTTGTTTATAGCACAAAAAAATAAAAAACGCAGAGGTGATCAAATACCACCAAAAGAAAGCTCTATTTGTGGGGAAAAAAGGACGTCAATTTTGTTTGGGTACAACGTCGCAGGACCGCGCAATTGTTGTTTAAATTGCGACAGCGCTGAAAACTAAAAATTGGTCTGGGAAGGAAGGGGGTGAAAATGCCCTGTGTTGAACTGGTTATAGATTAGCGCACCTGTTTCTTTTAATTGTTGAAATAAAGCCATAAGAAGTCCCGTTTACAAGAAGCCTTGTGTGGGACACAGCAAACATGTGGAAGAAAGTGCTCTGGTCAGATTTAGGCTTTTTAGCCTAAAAGTTAAACGCTATGTGTGATGGAAAACTAACACTGCACATCACGCTGACACACCATCCCCACCGTGAAACATAGTGGTGGCAGCATCATGTTGTGGGCATGTTTTTCTTCAGCAGGGACAGGGAAGCTGGTCAGAGTTGATGGGAAGATAGATGGAGCCAAATGCAGGGCAATCTTAGAAGAAAACCTGTTAGAGTCTGCAAAAGACTTGAGACGGGGGGCAGAGGTTCACCTTCCAGCAGGACAACGACCCTAAACATACAGCCAGAGTTACAATGGAATGATTTAGATCAAAGCAAATTCATGTGTTAGAATGGCCCAGTCAAAGTCCAGACCTGAATCCAATTGAGAATCTGTGGTAAGACTTGAAAGTTGCTGTTCACAGATGCTCTCCATCCAATCTCACAGAGCTTGAGCTATTTTTCAAAGAAGAATGGGCAAAAATGTCACTCTCTAGATGTGCCAAGTTGGTAGAGACATACCCAAAAAGACTTGCAGCTGTAATCGCAGTGAAAGGTGGTTCTACAAAGTATAAACTCAGGGGGCCTGAATACAATTGCATGCCACACTTTTCAGTTTTGTAAAAAATTTGAAAACGGTTTATCATTTTCCTTCCACTTCACAATTATGTGCCACTATGTGTTGGTCTATTACATAAAATCCCAATAAAATACATTTATGTTTTTGGTTGTAACATGAAAAAATGTGGAAAATTTTAAGGGGTATGATTACTTTTTCAAGGCACTGTATTTATGCATTAAAGGGTGAAGTGTATTTTTTACTTTGCTGACGTGCTTTAGGAATGAATAGGACCAACCCCCCCAAAACTCATAAACAACACTTATTACCAACAACTGTGCTCACACACACGCAGGTGTGAAGCCAGCATTATCCAATTCATATGTCACACATAGATACCTTTATGGACCAGAAATTAATTTATTATTTCTGAAACCTTTTTTAGCAATATTGCCTTGCAAAAAATATTTTATTTTCTATGCAATCTATAGACAAAAAAGTAACAAAGCCAAGCGATTGCACTCTTTTCTACTTTGGCCAGTGTTAGTTTTAATATAACTGTATAGAACAAGTATGCATTTTATTCTGTAGAATTACACACTAAACTGGATTATTGCATGAAGCATTGCAAAATTGTAAGCAAATTAAATAAATACTGTTTTTCATACACACACACACAATACACACACACTGTATATATACACACACAAAATACACACACACACACACAATACACACAAAATACACACATACAATACACACACTGTACATACACACATACTGTACACACTACACACTTCCCCATCTAGACTGGTTATCAGCTATATTAGCAAGAGGAGGAGGCTAATGGACAAGAAGAGTTCAATAGACTGAGCCAGGCAGCATTGCACTGTGGGAACTGTAGTTCAGAGGAGAGAGACTCTGCTGTAATCAAGAGCTTTAGAACGGCATTTCCCATAGGGAGATTGCCAGGAGGAGGGGAGAGGGCCGCATTTTAGGACACTGTTTCCTTTTGTCGTGAGGGAGCCCAGAGAGTGCACTTCACTGTCCAGTGTGCACCACCATTGTTGCATAATGAGGGCCTGAGCAGGATCCAGGAGGATGAGTCAAGATGTGACAACAGCCATATTTAACTGGGTGCAGAGAAGAGAGTGGTCTAATCACTGTGTGTGAATGGATTGTGAGCTGCAATATCGTTGGGACTGGTGAGCTGCTGCTGTGGAGATTTACTATTTGATACTAAAGAGAGTGAGCCCTTTATTAACTGACTGTACAGTCATCTAGTAGCCTTATTGCTGCCCACAGACTTGACTGGGACTATTCTCATGTGCACCAACGATACAACTGGGCCCCAATGTTAGTCAGCTGAAGAGTTAGGACTAAAGTCTGCCCCTTTACAGCTGTTACATAGAGACCTTCACCTATTGCTTATGCTATGGGATACAAGGGACATTGCACCCTATCCTAGTCATTTTCCTAAAGTGCACTCTAGACAAGTTGTAGTATTATTTTTATTCACATTGCGGTTAATGCTTACAATGAGGAAAAAAAGTATTTGATCCCCTGCTGATTTTGTAAGTTTGCCCACTGACAAAGAAATGATCGGTCTATAATTTTAATGGTAGGTTTATTTTAACAGTGAGAGGCAGAATAACAACAAAAATATCCAGAAAAACGCATTTCCAAAAAGTTATGAATTGATTGGCATTTTAATGAGTGAAATAAGTATTTGATCCCCTATCAATCAGCAAGATTTCTGGCTTTCAGGTGTCTTCTATACAGGTAATGAGCTGAGATTAGGAGCACTCTCTTAAAGGGAGTGCTCCTAATCTCAGCTTGTTACCTGTATAAAAGACACCTATACACAGAAGCAATCAATCAGATTTCAATCTCTCTACCATAGCCAAGATGAAAGCACTGTCCAAGGATGTCAGGGATAAGATTGTAGACCTACACAAGGCTGAAATGGGCTACATGACCACCGCCAAGCAGCTTGGTGAGAGGGTGACAACAGTTGGTGCGATTATTCGCAGATGGAAGAAACACAAAACAACTGTCAATCTCCCTCAGTCTGGGGCTCCATGCAAGATCATACCTCGTGAACATAAACTCAACTCACCATGTTTTGAGGAGGAGGACTGCTGCCTATGACCCCAAGAACACCATCCCCACCATCAAACATGAAGGTGGAAACATTATGCTTTGGGGGGACAGGGCAACTTCACCTCATCAAAGGGACGATGGAGAGGGCCATGTACCGTCATCTTGAGTGAGAGTCTCCTTCTCTCAGCCAGGGCATTGAAAATGGGTCGTGGATGGGTATTCCAGCATGACAATGACCCAAAACACACAGCCAAGGCAACAAAGGAGTGGCTCAAGAAGAAGCACATTAAGGTGCTATAGTGGCCTAGCCAGTCTCCAGACCTTAATTCGATTTTATTTTAATAAAATATGTGGAGGGAGCTGAAGGTTTGAGTTATCTTTCTTGATTATCTATTGTTTCTTGAGTTATCAAACGCCCGCCTCAAAACCTTAATGACTTGGAGAGGATCTGCAAAGAAAAGTGGGACAACATCCCTCCTGAGATGTGTGCAAACCTGGTGGCCAACTACAAGAAACGTCTGACCTCTGTGATTGCCAACAAGTGTTTTGTCACAAAGTACTAAGTCATGTTTTGCAAAGGGGTCAAATACCGTATTTATCGGCGTATAACACGCACTTTTTCCCCCTTAAAATCAGGGGAAAATCGCGGGTGCATGTTATACGCCGATCCCCTGCGATCCTGAGTTGACAGATCTAAAAAATCGCCGACCGCGATTTGAAAATGGCGCCGCCGGCGCCGAAATACACAGAGCCGGTCTTCGGCTCTTCTCGGCCACTTTCGGCTTTACTCGATGCCGCCCGAACCTAGTCGAGTGTACTCGGCTAGGTTCGGATAGCTCCGCTCACAGTCACGCCCATCCCGGGCGGGACTACGAGTGGAGCCGAAAGTGAACGAGAGACCGGCTCTGTGTATTTCCGTGCCGGCGGCGCCATTTTCAAATCTCGGTCGGCGATTTGGAAGCTCGGGATCGCAGGGGATCAAACTGCGAGCTGCTAGGCTGCACTGGGGCAAGGCTGCACTGGGATAAGGCTGCAATGGACACTGGGAAAGGCTGCACTGACAAGGCTGCACTGACAAGGCTGCACTGACATGGCTGCACTGACATGGCTGCACTGGGGCAAGGCTGCACTGACAAGGCTGCACTGACAAGGCTGCACTGACATGGCTGCACTGGGGCAAGGCTGCATTGAGAAGGCTGCAATGATGGGCATTTAAATGTAAGTTTTTTTCCCTTCAACTTCCCTCCTAAAAGTTTTTTTTTCCTTAAAATTCCCTCCTAAATTGGGGCGCGTGTTATACGCCGGTGCATGTTATACGCCGATAAATACGGTACTTATTTTACTCATTAAAATGTAAATCCATTTATAACGTTTTTCTGGGTTTTTTAGTTGTTATTCTGTCTCTCACTGTTAAAATAAATTGACCATTAAAATTATAGACTGATCATTTCTTTGTCAGTGGGCAAACGTACAAATACAGCAAGGGATCAAATATTTTTTTCCCTCATTGTATATGCACTGTTTATTGTTGACTTGGCTGATTCATGCGTTGATTCCAGTCTAGTAGTACAGAACTCTATTTTAAGCCACCTTGGCATAGTGATTATACTGTGTTTATTTATGCACAAACCACCATTTATTCTAACCCATACTGATACACTGAGTTAATTTACTACTAAACAGTCTTGTGTCTACCTCTTGGTGCTAATTTACAGCCAAGTTAAAGGTATCTATACTCGTGTTCTTATAAGTGCTTGCTATCACTTTCATTCAAACAGGTGTATCAGAGAGGCTTAAGTTGTTCTTGGAGTTGAGGTGTAGAACAGAGAACCCAAATTACCAAGTGGCTACAACGGGGGTAGTGCTACATTTGGATAGAAGTGATGTCAATTTAAAATTTGATCTATAACAGTATTTTTGAATAATGTAAGTAAAACATGTTGGTAACTTTCTGTAGTTAAAGGAAACCTGTCAGAGAAACAGGGACTGACATTGCTGTACAATCTGATTGTACATTATTCTTTAGATTTATGGGACTGTCTGGATACAAATTAAATGGGTTTTTAGGTAGTTGCTTACACTGCATATTTGTTGGTTGACCTATAATGTGTTTTGATTATGATCAGCTTAACCCAACCCCCCTGAGTAAACTATACGCTATTAAATGAACCCTGCCAGAAGAAAATCATGGAGGCCAACATCCCTCTAAAAATGCTAGTTGACTGGATGTTATGCGGAACATCTTTCACCACTTTCTGTATCACTGACCTGGAACAATTGTGCAGAACAGGAAAGTCAGAGAGAAGTCAGAAGACATTACCTACATGTGCTGGGTCACAGGCTTAACCCCTTGTCGAACGCGCTATAGCCGAATGACAGATCGAGGTAAAGGGCCAGTCACCTTTTACTATGTGATCACTCTGTCCAATGATGGAGCGATCACTTTGTCAACAAACCGGGATCATGCCCGGTTCAGCTCAATCTGCTGTGGTGTTTCTCTCTCCTCTCCTCACACACTGTATCAGTGTGAGGAGAGGGGAGAAAAACAACGTAGCATCGTGAGTTGGATGATCCTGAGTGCCATCTCAGTGCCATCACAGTGCCCCTACAGTGCCATCAGTGCTCATACAATGCCATCAATGCCCCTACAGTGCCCCTACAGTGCCTACAGTGCCATCAGTTCCCCTAGAGTGCCATCAGTGCCACTACAGTGCCATCAGTGCCCATACAGTGCCACTATAGTGCCATCAGTGCCACTACATTGCTCATTAGTGCCCTACGGTGCCACTACAGTGCTCATCAGTGCTACTACAGTGCTCATCAGTGCCACTACAGTGTACATCAGTGCCATCAGTGCCCTACAGTACACATCAGTGAGTGCTCATCAGTGCCACTAAAGTGCTCATCAGTGCCACTACAGTGTTCATCAGTGCCCAATAGTGCACATCATCAGTGCCCATCAGTGAGTGCTCATCAGTGTCACCCTATCACTGGGTCCTCATCACTGCCTGTCAGTGCCTTAAAAATGTGTAAATAATGCATTAAAAAAATGCGTTTTCATTTTCTGTGTGAGTAGCAGAATTTATTTTGGGGTGTCATTTTTGCTATGTACATGCTATGTGTTAGAACTATCTTATAAATGGACAACTTTGTGTAAAAAAATATACTTTTCCATTTTCGTTCCACATTTTCAAAAGACTTGTGTAAAAAATGACATGTTCAAAAGACTCATTATACCTCATAGAATATATATTGGGGTGTTTGCTTTCCAAAATTGGGTCATTTTGTGGGCATTTCCATTGTCATAGTTTGATAGGTAGTCAGGAAATTAGATGTGTATGTCCCTAAAACACCTGACAGTGCTCTCTGCTTGTTGGGCCTCACTATGTGGCTAGGCTGTGAAAAAGTCTCACACATATGGTAATACTCAGGAGAAGTAGTAGAATGTGTTTTGGGGTGTAGTTGCAAGTATGCACATGCCATGTAAGAGAAATAACTTGTTAATTTGACAATTTTGTGGAAAAAAAAATCTTCATTTTGCAAAGAATTGTGAGAAAAAATTACAACTTCAAAAAACTCACCATGCCTCTTACTAAATACTTTGGAATGTCTACTTTTGGGGGTCATTTAGGGGGTATTTTACTTTCCTGGCTTGTTAGTGTCTCAAGAAATAAAATAGGTCATCAGTGCATCAGGTGTGATCAATTTCCAATGATTGGCACCATAGCTTGTAGACTCTAAAACCTTGGTTATTTTCCAAAAGAAATGTAGCAGTATACATCTTGGTCAAAATTTATGAAGAAAAATGACTGATTTGCTAAATTTTATAACAGGAACAAAGAAAAATGCATTTTTTTACAAAATTTTCTGTCTTTTTTTATTTATAGTGCAAAAAATAAAAAACCCAGTGGTGCCTAAATATCACCAAAAGAAAGCTCTATTTTTGTGAAAAAAAAGGAAAAATGTTATAGGGGTACAGCGTTACATGAGTAGTTGCCATTCAAAGTGTGAGAGCGCTGAAAACTGAAAATGGCCTGGTTAGGGTATAAGTGCCCAGTGGGCAAGTGGTTAAAGTAGAAGTAGAACCCTCTATGTTTCTATAATGTCAGCTCTCTTTTTATCAAACATGGTAATGAAACTGAATTTTGTATATTATAAATAATTATAAATAGTTTGAATAAAGGAAAAATATGTAAAGCCCAAGTCAGCTGGCCTCTTTCTTTATAATACTAGGTTCAAGGTGACTTGAAAATTTCACAGCAGGGTATTTTTTATTATATATTTTCTTACACACTTAACTATTTATATTTACTGTATAAGTCATGTAAAATATACTGTTGCATATTGAACAGATCTAGCACATCTTACAGTATATCTTATAAGAGTAATGGACTAATTTTATAAACAAAAGAAATGTATAATGACAGGCCAGTGAAGGCTAGTATCACAGAATTCTCCAGTGGCAGGTCCGCTATGGAGGGCACAGTAGGGAGCTGAACAATGACAGCTGGTGCTCCATTTTTTTTGGGGGGGGAGTGGACATCCGCTTGCTCCTCCCCCCTGTGGTCGGTAGGTAGGTCGGTCGCAAACCCCCCCCCCCACGGTCAGTAGGTAGGTCGGTCAGTCACAACCCCACCCCCCCGTTGCTCGATCGTCAGCCCATCCAACCCTGCACTTACCCCATCTAGGTCACGAGCAACGCATCCGCCTTGTCGGCATCACCCAGCGTCTCCTCCTGGGATTCACAGCGGCTTCCCCTGTCTTCTCCTTCTCCTACTCAGTGGCCAATACGATCGCTTCTCCTCTCAGCCAATCGGGTCTCAGGATGGGCTTCCTGATTTGCCAGGAGGAGAATCAGGAAGACAATAGTGAATATTAATTCTGGGTGGGCTGGGTGCAGTGCTCTGTGCCCCAAGTCCATCCTATTTTGAAGCCAATTAGAGCCTCTGGCTCTAATCACGTGCTTCTAAAAAAAAAAAAAAAAAAAAAAACCCATTGGAATCCATGTGTCCTGTCCGGCGCCCTACATGTAGATTAGGGGACGGATGCATGGATTAGGGGCAGCCTGTATGGATGGGCCCCTACTGGAGCTGAAAACACTCACCTGGAAAAGTAAAGCAAATACAGTATCTCACAAAAGTGAATACACCCCTCACATTTTTGGAAATATTTTATTATATCTTTTCATGTGAAAACACTGAAGAAATGACACTTTGCTACAATGTAAAGTAGTGAGTGTACAGCTTGTATAACAGTGTAAATTTGCTGCCCCCTCAAAATAACTCAACACACAGCAATTCATGTCTAAACCGCTGGCAACAAAAGTGAGTACACCCCTAAGTGAAAATGTCCAAATTGGGCCCAAAGTGTCAATATTTTGTGTGGCCACCATTATTTTCCAGAACTGCCTTAACCCTCTTGGGTATGGAGTTCACCAGAGTTTCACAGGTTGCCACTGGAGTCCTCTTCCACTCCTCCATGACAACATCACGGAGCTGGTGGATGTTAGAGACCTTGCACTCCTCCACCTTCCGTTAAGGATGCCCCACAGATGCTCAATAGTGTTTAGGTCTGGAGACATGCTTGTGGTTGTCTTGGTGGTATATTTGGGGTCATTTTCGTGTTGGAATACTGCCCTGCGGCCCAGTCTCTGAAGGGAAGGGACCATGCTCTGCTTGTCACAGTACATGTTGGCATTCATGGTTCCCTCAATGAACTGTAGCTCCCCAGTTCCGGCAGCACTCATGCAGCCCCAGACCATGACACTCCCACCACTATGCTTGACTGTAGGCAAGACACACTTGTCTTTGTACTCCTCACCTGGTTGCCACCACACACACTTGACACCATCTGAACCAAAAAAGTTTATCTTGGTCGCATTAGACCATAAGACATTGTTCCAGTAATCCATGTCCTTAGTCTGCTTGTCTTCAGCAAACTGTTTGTGGGCTTTCTTGTGCATCATCTTTAGAAGAGGCTTCCTTCTGGGATGACAGCTATGCAGACCAATTTGATGCAGTGTGAGGCGTATGGTCTGAGCACTGACAGGCTGACCCCCACCCCTTCAACCTCTGCAGCAATGCTGGCAGCCCTCATACATCTATTTCCCAAAGAAAACCTCTGGATATGATGCTGAGAACATGCACTCAACTTCTTTGGTCGACTGTGGCAAGGCCTGTTCTGAGTGGAAACAAACAAATGGCCCCTGCCCCCCACCTATAACTGGCCTTCACAGCAAGGAGCACATGGAAAGGCTATCACATGAAAGACAAAAACAGAACATTCCATAGCTCAACTGACCAACCAGTCTGCCAACCAACCAAATTAACCTGTCCAACAGTCTGCGTTAAAAACAGGGGTTTAGTTAGCACACATTTGCAAATGCATGCGTAAGCTGCAAGGCCTCTTCACGGCACCCTGTGTATGCTTGCAGTCCTAACACTACTGAATTTATAAGTGTCTCCACAATGGAAGCACATGCATTAAATGGATAGGTGAGAGCAGGTGGGCCTGGAGGCAGCCCAATCCCCCTTAAAGGAACAGGAGCACACTGGACACCCAGCAAGAGCACAATGGCAGCAAAGGTGTACAGTGTGTCCCTGGACCAATATACATCAGAAACAAACAAATGGCCCCTGCCCCCACCTATAACTGGGGGGATTGGGCTGCCTCCAGGCCCACCTGCTCTCACCTATCCATTTAATGCATGTGCTTCCATTGTGGAGACACTTATAAATTCAGTAGTGTTAGGACTGCAAGCATACACAGGGTGCCGTGAAGAGGCCTTGCAGCTTATGCATGCGTTTGCAAATGTGTGCTAACTAAACCCCTGTTTTTAACGCAGACCGTTGGACAGGTTAATTTAGTTGGTTGGCAGACTGGTTGGTAAGTTGAGCTATGGAATGTTCTGTTTTTGTCTTTCTGTTCTGAGTGGAACCTGTCCTGTTAAACCACTGTATGCTCTTGGCCACCATGCTGCAGCTCAGTTTCAGAGTCTTGGCAATCTTCTTATAGCCTAGACCATCTTTATGTGGAACAACAATTCTTTTTTTCAGATCCTCAGAGAGTTCTTTGCCATGAGTTGCCATGTTGAACTTCCAGTGACCAGTATGAGAAAGTGAGAGCGATAACACCAAATTTAACACACCTGTTCCCCATTCACACCTGAGACCTTGAAACACTAATGAGTCACATGACACCGGGGAGGGGAAATCGCTAATTGGGCCCAATTTGGACATTTTCACTTAGGGGTCTACTCACTTTTGTTCCCAGCGGTTTAGACATTATGGCTGTGTATTGAGTTATTTTGAGGGGACAGCAAATTTACACTGTTATATAAGCTGTAGACTCATTACTTTTCATTGTAGCAAAGTGTCATTTCTTCAGTGTTGTCACATGAAAAGATATAATAAAATATTTCACAAAAATGTGAGGGGTGTACTCACTTTTGTGAGATACTGTAAAATAAAGAATAATTGTTATCCATAGCCCATCCTTTATTTATTGATCCCTATGTTAAGTAGGGTTAACAATGGCTGCTTTGAAAAGCATACACTTCTTCCTGTTGACCTGATGCTTTAGACAACCGTGGTAATTTGTCTCTCCACAAAAAGCAAGCTCCGCTTCTGAGCATTGATCACAAATGAGAGTTAAATTTTACCACTGGGATACCATGGCCTCCCTCTCCAAAACCAGTCAATTCATTACTTCAAATAACAATCATTAGCTTGAAAAATGGGCCAATCTGTTTCTCAGGGAGCTTCTCACAAAATATATGAGCCAAGCCAATTAGAGTCCCGAGTTGTGCTGCTCTGGGAAATTGATTTAGTCACTTGGCTGACTTAAGATACTTTCATATCTATGCCATTTTACACACAGGGAAACAATGTTGGTTAAATGAAAGGATTCCCCAAAAGGCCATATGTTACTGATATACTCGCGTCTCTCCTTGGAAGGGGCCAATGGGGTGACAACTCTTTGTTTCAGACACATGGCTCCTGTATTCTCGTGACAGCACACAGCAGCTGGACACAGACAGCACAAACTGTTGCCACCCGTGGTGGGCGGGCCAGCTTCCCCTAAATAGTTGCACACTTGAACAAGTCCATTGTCTGCAAAGAAAGCATTTCAACTGCCCATTAACAGCCATCATAGCAGACAAGGCAGCTTCACAGCAGAGAAAACCTGTAGGGCATATTGTTTGGGACAATTAATTTGTAAATTGCCAGTTTGCAAAACACACCATGAATGAATTAGCCACAATGATCAAATAATCTTAAAAATACTAACAGTGAGGAATTCTCATGAATAATTAGAACAATCACACTGGATTAGACTGCAGCAATGTTAGTCATTTGTTTATTTAAAATATCGGCATTCGTAAAATAGTATTAAAAACAGAAATATGCAACCTAATACTAAAATATTATTAGCTTCAAAGGCATAAAGAATCAACTATTTTGCTTGATCCTTCTTCCTTATACACAAGTAGTAGGTATACTTTAGGGAGCAGTATTCAATGTAATTGATTATTTTTATGTATGCCAATAGCATTGAAAACATATAATTCTAGAAAATTATAAAGGGGCTTCTGGGCTTGCATGGTGTCCCTACTTTGAACCCCTACCAATCAGCTGTGAACATACTAAAATTGCAGCTTCTGTGATGGATCTGAAGATGCTGGTATTGCTTTTAATGGGCTTTATAGCTGAAGCTGCACCAAAAAAAGTTTAATACGTCATTAGATATCGATTTTTTCAACATTTAACAATTTGACATTTGAAACCTTTGCCACCATAGCTGCAAGTACCTACTTTGTATTGCTTAGCAAATCTCAAATTTTTCAGGCAGTGATTGAAGCATGGCTCTGGTCCCACTACCCACAGGATGCATGTTGTACACGATCCTTAGATCCTCGGATGACTGTCTGTCCGTAATATGGATATATTTGGAATAAAAGCTAGTGTTTTTTTCTGGTAAAAAAAAAATCTTGTGATTTTAGCAGAAGAGTGTATGATGGCATTTCATTTTTCTTCTATGGTTGCAGCAATCCCTGCAACCAGCAGGGAAAATTTAGGAGTGAGACAAACACCTATGAATATAAACAACAAAAGTCAAATAAATATCTACATATCTACAGTGGCAACTCTAAAATATTGGGAACATTTAGGAGTGAGACAAACACCTATGAATATAAACCACAAAAGGCAAATAAACATCTACATATCTACAGTGGCAACCCTAAAATATTGGATTTCCCATCACTCTCTGTGCAAGAAACAATGGTCACCAAAACAAATATAGGAAGTAAATTTTTCTAGGGAAGACAGACAGCAAAGAAACCTAGTAGTATTTAACACTTCCACATTACAAAATAAAAAAAAAAATTGGCTACTCCTTCACTTTAAGGCAGATAGTGTAACAACTAACGAGCATGCCCGAACATTATGATAAGCTAGAAGTACCATCAAGTTTTCTTTCCAAGAGTACCATTACTTCCTACAATTACTTCTCTACTCCTACAGTGATGAACTTCGTTTTGTGTTCTGGGATGGTAGCATCTATAGTATGTATGGGCGCTCACACAACCTACAGCTACCATATTTTCACCTCTGTAAAGAAACAGATAGTTAACAATGAAACAATTCCTTAAATAAATCTTTTGGTTAAAAATGTTTTAATGTACTATTTTGTTTGTCATTGTGCAGTTGAAGTTACTAGTATAAGCCATATTTATTATTTAATGCCTGATGTGGTATATGCTTACTTGGCATCAATTCTCATACGCAGAACAGGCTAATATGGATGAAATGGTTTCCTTTAAAACGCATTGACATGTCTTGTCTGCATCTGCTTTCTGTTTCGAACAAGCTCACAAACTAGAATTGTGTATGGGTCATTTAACTTGAATGGAAGGGTCACTTTAGACTTTCATTGGAGGCATAAAATTGATAATTTTCCCGCGTTGAATGCTTCTGAGAAACTCAGAGGGGCTTATCAATGAGGGTCAGCACTGCTCATTTCTCTATGCAGTTTGTACTCTACAGTAATGTAAAGGTTATATGAGTACGCAAATTAGGTTGAGTAAATTAGGCAAATCAATAAACTCAAAGGGGACCTCTAATATATTAGTTGGTTAAAGGGTATTTATTAATTTTAGGGTGGATGAGGATAAGAACTTCATTTCAGGATTTATTGCTGTCTTTATCCCCTATTAGGTAGATTTACTATCTCTGGCTGTGTGATCATTTTCACTGGGGCAGAAATGATGACAAATGTTATGGTTGTCGCCACAACAGCAGTTGAAGGGATATCTTCCTATAAGGACACCTGTTTCTCTCACAACTGTATAACAGAAGATGTCTGGTCACTTTGAAAACATTTTACCGCTATTGTGTCTGGCAGCACTTGCAGGAAAATCAATTTATTTGCATCTTCAGCTCATCCCGCTTTTATAGTCATTGCACTAGCAGGTAACATGAAGATGGATCCCCTGGAGACCAGACACATCAGCACCCACATACATGTGGCATCTAGAGAGAGGTGCCACCTAGAAAAGAGGGGAATCCCAGCTCCTAGCTTACATCCTTTTATTACGTAGATGTAAACCATAAGTGGATGACATTTAGGTTCCAACTTTTTTTTTTTATAAAATACCCTGGTTAAGCATCCTTTTTTACTATTTTAATGCAGATTTTAAAAGAGTAAAAGACACTTTAAAATAACATTAACATGTTAAAACTTATGTGAGATTTTAATTTTTGGGTTAGGGTTTACTTGAATTGCAACATACATCTTCAAAACCATTGCCCGTTTGGAGGTCTAATTTTTTTCTTTTTTGGAAAACTAATTTTATTAAATGTTTTTCGTATACAATACAGCAATAACAAAAACCCAACAATCCTCCCCCCACCCTCCACCCCCTCTTCCCAATAGTACAACATTCCATAAGGTGTGTAAAAATAAATAAGGATAGATAGCCCTTGTAGCGTAAGATCACAATACCAGAGCAGCGTTGAACAGACAAGCAATCAGGATAACAATCTCTTGGTTAAAGCTAATAACCCCAGTCTACAGAGGACATTAAACTGTAAATACTGTGATAATACCAGCCAAAACATTTCAATTACGAGTATCATCGGCTGATAGCCAGCATTGCCATACCTTTTCAAACTTTTGGGGGCAACCCCTACTTAGGTACATGGCTTTATACAGAGATAAAACCTTGTTGACTATACCCTTCCAGTAAGATAGGGAAGGGGCCTCTGACTTCTTAGAGCACTTGGAGGTGTAATTTTAACATATGGGAATGTGGAGAGTTACTGTAATAATATCTTAAAGTAATCCATGCTTTGTCCATGCACAGCAAAGTATTAGGGTCTTTTAACTTCTCTCTTCCACAGCAAAATGTATTCACTTTCTTGTCTCCTCTGCCACATTGTTTAGCTGTCAGGAGCAAGGAAAGACAGTCAGATTGGTGCTTACACAGGGCTGAGGACTCTTTTCCTGTTATTATTTGACAGCACTGGACAAATGACCAGCATTATTACATGGGAGAATAGGAGTAAAGCCACATACACACGATCGTATTTTCTGATAGGAATTGGTGTGATGACAGACTGTTGTCGCAAAATCCGACCATTTGTACGCTCCATTGGAAATTTGTTGTCGGATTTTCTACGGACAAATGTTGGATGGCAGGCTTTAAAATTTTCCACGAACAAATGTCTGTTGTCGGGTTTTCCAAGCGTGTGTACACAAGTCTGTCGGACAAAAGTCTAAAGTACAAACACGCATGCTCGGAAGCAAGGACGAGCCAGAAGCGGTCGGTCTTGTAAACTAGCGTTCTTAATAGAGAATTAACATTCGTGAAGTGGCAAATTATGAAATCTCGAAATGCAGCGCACATTCTCTTCTTCTTTAATGGGATAATAATGAAGCTGCTTTGCTGGTGATACTGATGGAGTTATTGCAAACAAATTTTCAAAAGGCTTTTTTTTCTAGTGATATCAAGAATAATATTATTATGCTTGTTATTTTTTTTTTTTTGGTGCAAGTTACCACAACATCATTATCCCATAGTTTTTAAGATTAACGATACAACTATGTTGTTGTCCTTTGTTAATTTTACATTGTATTTTTTAAAATGTAACTGCCTACTCCCAAACTGTCATCTGAAGTAGAACACATAGCCAAGTATTATTCTCCACATTTTTTTATTGTGCATTAAAAAAGAAAACAAATAAAATTAGACATGCTATCTGCCAATAGAACTTAACAAAAAAGTGCATTCTATGCATCCCAAAATATAGAAAATATACCAAATCAAATCATTATTCAACCAAAAAATAAAATAAAAGCCTCATGCATGTGTCCTGCTTCTTAATATAGGGGGTCAACAATGCCAAGAGTTGGTGAAAGCAAGGGTCCATCATCCGGAGATAATTCTGAAAATCATCTGGATTAATCTCCTGGAGCTCCCGCAGCAAAGGCATATGACATAATTGGTCACGATTAATAAAGCAACCAATTTTTGGTCCAAGAAATCCTCCTCCTCCTGTTCCTGGACTGGACTTGGGTTAAAGCAATAACTCCAAGGCCAATAACAAATAACACGTTATCTCCTCTGATTCCGCAACATGGCTGGTTGACGAACGGCCGTTCAGAAATGAACTGGAAAAACGCGAAATGAAAAGCACGAAATGAAAAGCGTGAAATGAAAAGCACGAAATTAAAAGTGCGAATCAACACTCTCCAAACTTTTACTAAGACAAAAATAGCAGAAGGAGCCCAAAGGGTGGCACTAAAGAACTGAAAAACCATGTAATACGTCACTACGTTCATGTTTGTTGGCCGACAATTGTGTGCCATTTGTATGCAAGACAAGTTTGGGGCCAACACCCTTCGGACAAAAGTCAGCGGTTTTGTCGGCGGAAAATCTGATCGGGTGTAAGAGGCTTTAGTCTTCTCCCGGAGGTTTCAGGTATTTGTCTTAACTCTGGATGGCTGAGAGCAAAAGATGGGTGTGCATGTGCTACTAGGGAGGGGGAAAGTTAAGCGACTCTGTTACTTTGCCCTATATACAGTATAACCTAGATACCTATCTAGGTATATATTGTGTCTTGTTTAAAAAAATTGAAATGATCTAGTTAGCGCTGCCAACTCTTCATTACATAAACAGCACCAGCCCTTTGCAATCAGTCTAAACCCTAGCAACAGCCTGTCACCTAGCCATATCCTGCTGAATTAATTGTCCTGTACGCCATGGACAACATCACACCCAAGTGCTGTTATCTGCTTAAATGATGATTACATGTTGATGCATGTAAGGTGAGGATACCAACAGGGCACTTGTCCCAGTTCCACATCCTACTTAATGGCCACTGCTGCTAATGAACCCTTGCTGTTATTATTATTATCATTATTGTTATTATTATAAGAAGAGATCTGTTTAGCTTAAAGCTGTGCTGCTAAATGCTTAGTGAGTGCATGTAACTATTTTATCATCGGCATGCAAAAAATAATCGGATAAAATGCTCACTTATTGGTGGATGATTATGAGGGAGCATTATGCCATTTTGTCTATTCGCATATCTCAAATCTCTACATTTTAGATCAGATTTTACTTTCATTTGCTGCCATTAACACTTGGGAATTATACCGGAGTATATTTCAAACGCTAAATTCTCTGGGATGCGGATTATGTTATCAGAAATAAATATGAATTTCTCAAGTTGGCTTTGACTGTGTTGGTAATCAGGAAATCGCTTATCCGTAAGCTAAAATAGAGGATTGTATTCTTTAAAAAAATGGAATCCCGAATGCTTTTAGGATGATTTATTTGGAATAAAACAAAGATAAAAGTATGCATTTATTGTCATAACCCACAAATAAAACTCTGCTATAAAAGAGAGCTAAAAGTGAGGTCTCTAAGCTAATATATTATCATCAGAATCATGTAAAAGAGTAACAGGATTTCATTAGAAAAAAGGAAAATAATAATTCCATGTAAGTCTGTATAATGGACAACAAAGGCTATTTCATTTGGGTTTTATTTAAACTTTTAAATTCTAAACCTGTACCAGTCTGGTTAAACTAGGCTTATGCTACCTCTAATACTCTTTATGGTTTTGTTTTTGTATTTTCCCTGACATCTATTGCCGGTGTGGCTCAAGGCATGAGCAGTACACCTTTAATAACAAAACTGATCAGTTAATCTCCTCTGAAGCTCAGAAAAGCATTACCACATATAATCTAACTTACTGAGGTTATTGTTGATGCACTTGATGAAATTAGACCATCTTCGCAGAAATTAGGTATTTTCCTCATTACTCTTAGGAAAAAAATCAGCCGATTATCCAACAATGGATTTGCAGCATCAAGGTTATGTCCTAGATAATTTCTTGTTGGGTAATGCAATGGACAGTAAGACATCAAAGAACTTTGAAGGCAATTTTACTTATTTTGTTTTGGTGAAATACAAACAGTCTATGAGACTGAAGGTGGCTATAAACACATGATGATGATTTTTTGTGGCTTGGGGTGATGGTCATCATTCCTTCAGATCTAAAAGATATGACCATGTACGATCCAAGCTTGCATGTTTATACACCTGTTTGTAGAACTGAAAACTTTGCTAACTCACATCATGGTGGTCATCAACGTGATCACCATGTAATGTCTCTACAACTATCTCAATAGGTAGATAGCTGTAGAAGGGGGATCCCGATGATAATAGCTCTCTTTTTGGTGGATGATGGACATCTAACGGGGATTCTCACACTGTGGAGGATTTACTAAAGGAGTAAAGTGAATTTTCTCCTAGTCTAGTGAATGAGGTGAAGCTGTACTGACTTCTATCATACAATTATGTGCAAGCAAATTTTTTTTTATTATTCTCCTTGCACATGAGTGGGAATTCTTTGCAAAGTGAACAGGCTTTACTCATTTAATGAAATCAGTCACATTGAGTTGCTGGCTCTGGCCTAAAGGAAAGGAAAGAGAAAGCATGTGCCTGGCTTATCTAATTTTGACAAAAGAGGGCTGGCACGGAGAAGATAAAAATGCCAACATTAATTCTACATATATACTTGCAGAACACATGTATTACAACATTTTACATATGCCCTTGGCTTCTCTGGGATGTCCCACTTGTTTTTAGAGTCAGATATAGCCTGTCTGATGTGGAGGGTGTAGTAAAAAATGTCAGGGGGCAGAGGATGGGAGGTTAGCAGGGCAGTGTACAGGGGTCAACAGGGCTGAATACAGAGATCAGCTGGATGGGCGACTGGAGTCAACGCGCCAGTGTACAGGAGTGAGCAAGGCATAGTATAAGAATCAGCAGGGCAGTATAAAGGAGTAAGCAGGGCATAGTACAAGAGTCAGCAGGGCAATGTACAGGGATTAGCAGAGCCGAGGATAGGGGTCAGCATGGCTGAGGACAGGGGTTAGCTACCTGACAGGTCCCCCCCCCAACATATCAAAATGATATTTGTTCTAAAAAATACACTAAAAACATTATTGGTGGAAACACAACATAACTTACAAAGTTCCTGCTAAATCTAAAAGATAAAACTGTATTGAGTTAATAACAGTGGTGTAGTAGATAGCACTTTTGCCTAGCAGTAAGAAGGGTTGCTGGTTCAAATCCCAACCATGACACTACCTGCTTGGAGTTTGCATGTTCTCCCTGTGCCTGCGTGGGTTTCCTCCGGGTACTCCGGTTTCCTCCCACACTCCAAAGACATGCTGGTAGGTTAATTGGATCCTGTCTAAATTGTCCCTAGTATGTATGAATGTGAGTTAGGGACCTTAGATTGTAAGCTCCTTGAGGGTAGGGACTGATGTGAATGTACAATGTATATGTAAAGCGCTGCGTAAATTGATGGCGCTATATAAGTACCTGAAATAAATAAAAATAAATAAATAACTAAAGCTCAGTGTGTGACTGAGGTCTTGGGGCTCTTTCAAATGGGTTCTGTGGCCTGTACAGTGTGATCAGTATCCTTGGTACTGTATTTATTCAGGGAGGAAGGGGCTAGTAAATATAACATACACACAAATCTCCATCCTGAAACATGCCCCTATTTGCATGCAGCACCTGGTGGGAGAGGAGAGAAGGGAAGCCAGAAATGCTGCACAGGGGTGAGGATAGTGCACAGCAAGGGTGATCAGAGCAGCAGTTACAGAACCGATTGATTGTATTGCTCTCTCTGCAGCAGCTGAAAGCTGGTGGGAGGGAGAGGAGGAGAAGCCAGCTTGCAGCTGCTGCAGAGAGAGCCATACAGTCGATCAGCTCTGTAAATTGATTCCCCCCACCTGTTATCGTGATCACCCCCTCCCTGTGCACATGTGATACCGGTGGGCTGGCTGTCAGTTATGTGTAGTGTGTGGAGGAGGAGCTTGGCTGCTTGTCCCCATACTGTGTGCAGTGCAGGGATGGGCTCAGCGGCTGGGCATAGCATCCAAGGTGGAGAGGGGACGGTGGGAGGCTTTAAAGGGAGTGCAACTGAAACTTGGGGGGCACAGCCCACCCTAGCATCCGCCTAGATCTGGTCATGCTGGTCATTGGATCTATTGTAGTTTTTTCAAAGCTATTGTTTGCCTTTAGCTCTATTATTATGAGGTAGGCGACTATCATCATAAAACTGACTTATTGTTCCATGGGAAGAATAGATGCTTGATATTTTCTTCTGACACTATAGTTCCCATTTAATGTTGTCTTTAGAGTTTGATCTGCTCTTTGTAGTCTTCTCTACGTTTCTAGAGTAGGTAAGAGTTAGCACATTTTTTGGTGTCTATGTTAAACTTACATTCTATCTTAAGTGGCACCAGTAACTGTGAAAAAACAAAATAAAATCCTCTGTAGTGGGGGAAAGGACAGAAATAATAATGCGAAGCCTAGTCTTACTGTATAAATACAGTAAATCTACATTTATTACATGGTTAGGGTTCCCGGTAAACCATGATATAAGAAACAGTACAACAGAGATGCTTGCTTCGAGGCACAATTTGTTTAATTGAAGTTTTGGATCAAGCCAGCTGATAAGGGATGAGTTAGTACTAATAAAACTGTGCGAATAACAGACTGAAATTAGGAAGCGAGCTTAGAGTCTTTAGACTGTCAAACTGAGCCTAAAGTTTAATATACTGGCTCAAAGCAGAAAGTGTAACTTTTCTTTTTTACCTGATTTATAATAACCTGACTGACCTGACTATAATTTTTATTATAGTTTTTTTTAGAACAATAAACCAGAAATTGCAATTGAATTCGTGTTTTATGTTCCTTTTCACAATATAAAAAATATTGCCATATCTGGATCAAATCTCCCTTAAGATGATAGACAAAAAAAAGTCTTAAAAAGTCCATTGCATTAAGGATTTGCATCTTGCAGTATTTTACAACTAATTACAGAACTTCCAAAAACATAAAAAATTGCAATTTTTATTACAAGGCTTAAATATACTAACATAGAACTTTAGTCAGAAAATGAAGTCTTGTTGATCACTTCCTGATAACCCCTTTTGTAGGTATAGATACAGTATATAAAACATAAAAAATAAGTGAAAACATTAAAAATATGTGCCAATACTGTTTAAAATCCAGTAATAAACTGCTTCACCCTGCTCTACACATGCTCAGTTGCTCCCTATTTTTAGGCACTGTGCCAAATATATAGAGGCCGATCTGCTGACAACCTAAAGATTTACTACTGTTTAGGGGCTCTGGGTTTTAGCAAAATGGCAGCCTCCAGCAAGAAGCAGCAGTAACAATGCTGGGGGAATTTACAGCACACACTATTTTTGGTAGCATAATTATTATGTGGAATGTACTGTATGTTTTTTGCTAAAGATTCGTTTTTTAATCAAGTTGTTAGGAGCCCAGTTTGCCACAAATGAGCTGATTTTATTATGTTATTGATAAGTGATCATTTTTTCATCAATGCATTCTTCATTCTCCTCAGCCATTACTTCCAACATCTTTGGAAATTATATCATTTAAATAGTTTTTTTGTAGCTTTGCATGAGTAATAAAAAAATTAGATTATATACAAAACCCCTAAAAGTTCCCTGTACAAAATGTCATGCCATTCATAATGCAAACGTTTATAGCACTAAAGGATATTGCACCAAATCCTCTGCATTTGGCTCCCAAAATATTATACCATAATCACAGATCCTCTTTATGTTCCTGGTAATTACGGTAGATACCACATGATCTTTTGCCTAGGGTTTACATCACTTAAGGTATAGTAGCCGACTGCCAAAGTATTGGCCCCATTTTATTGATTATTTAGTAGATGCGCCTTTGGAAGCAATTATTTCCTTGATTCTTTGTGCATTGGTTTCTATCAGCTTTTGTGATAGAGTGAAGAGTTTTTTCAAATCAAGCCACAAATTCTTTATGGATTGAGATTTTCACTCTCTAGGACATTATTATTATTTTATGCCACTCTTGTGTTGTTTGGGATTCACGCTTGGAGTTATTCTTCTAAAGCTTAGTTTTTTTTTAATCCACACCAGGATTTTCCCCAAGTTTTCCCTGTATTTTCCTGCATTCATTCTACCCTCACAAGCCTTCCAGGGCATGCAGCATATAAACCTCTCCACATCACGCTGCTACCATGCTTTACAATAGCTATGGTACGTTTATGATAATCTACAGAGTTTAGCTTACACCAAACAAGGTATTTTGTGTGTATTTTGGTTTTGTGCTGCCCTAGGCAAAACTAAAAGCAGGACCCCTCATCTAAATTTGTCCCACCCCAGGTATATTGTTCTTGTCTCAGGGTCTGATAAGGACGCTATAGCCATTCACAGTAAACAGCTGTGGCTTCCTCATCAGACCCTGAGACATGATTCGTCCAAGTGCCATATATGTGGTCAATGGAGCAGGATGGGGTCAGAGGGACATAGGACAGGGTCAGCAGGGCAGAGGATGAGACGGCACTGCTGGGCACTGAAGAGGAGGCATTCATGAAGCTGCACTAATATGCAGCACTGATGGGCACTGATGGGCACTGATAGGCGGCAATGATGGGCACCGATGAGGAGGCACTGATTGGCAGCACTGATGGGCAGCACTAACCTGCACTAATAGTATAGTCAGTGTTTATCTGGCGCTCCAGATGGAGTAATCTTTAGGGGTATAGTCTGTGGCTGTAATAGCTGGATGGTGATATATCCATAGAATGGGCAATTGGAAAAGAAAGGGGTATTAAGGGTTAAAAAGGAAGGCAGCCATCCTTCAGAGTGTGCCCAGAACTCTGCAAGACATGTAAGGAAAAAACAGGGAGGGGGAGGCGCCGACCTGAGTGTAGTATTAAAATGATGACTTTAATAGGATAAGATTAAAAACACTTACAAGATGATAGAAGATGCATCCTCGTCAAAGTAAAGTGCAGTCCTGGTATTCCATGTGGCTCTGTAGGTCTCACTGCTGTTTCGGATAGCTGGGAAGAATTGAGCAGCTGGCTGGAATGGATCACAGTGTTTCTCCAGGAGCAAAGGAACCAAGAAGCTTCACACTGACCTGCACTAATAGGCAGCACTGATGGCCACTGATTGGCAGCACTGATGGGTACTGATTGGCAGCACTGATAGGCACTGATAGGCTGCCCTGATGGGCACTGATTGGCAGCAGTAAATGGCAGCAGTGATGGGTACGGATAAAAAGCACTGATGGTTGGCACTGATAGGCAGCACTGGTGGACACTGTTGGGGCTGCACTGATCATCAAGACACTGATGATCAGTGCCCTGTTTGTCAGTGTAGATGCCCCCTTTAAGCACTTGCTGGTTACTGGCTCTCTCCTCTCCCTATGCTGTGACAGCATAGGGAAAGGAATGCTGATATCTGGCAAATGTGTTTAGATTGTGATCAGCTGTGATTGGACATAGCTGATCACGTGGTAAAGAGCCGCTGTGATTGGCTCTTGAAGCCTGGTTCACACCTATGCATTTTTTAGTGCATTTTCAGTTTTGCAGAAACACACTACTGTCCATTTAACATGGTTTCCTATGGATATAGTTCACATCTATGCATTTTATGGAAAGGGCCAGGGTTTTTTTCTGGTTTTTGGTTCTTAAGACTTCAATGGTTGAAAGATGTGTATTGGAAAAATGAAAAATGCACCTGCAATATGCAAACTGCAACCTGCACAAGTGTGAATCAGGCCTTACCCCGATCTGTGATTAGCTATGTCCAAAGAAAACAACAATCACAGATTGTGCCGGGTGCACCTTGCAGCAGGCATGGTTGTGAGAGAGTGGCAATAGGTGCCCTCCCAGAACTGGACGACCACACTGTATCCGACATTCGGCTATAGTGCAGTTGCCTGGGGGGCCGAGCAGCCCCCTGAAAAATGACACCCAAGGCTTTGTTTGCCTCATGGCAGATACGCCCCTGGCTGCAGTTAAGAAAGCCAAACAGTTGCCAAGTTTTATAGATTTTTTTTGTCTTCCTCTGGATTAACTGAGTGGTTTTCTATTTTCTATTTATTTATTTTTTCTGTTGGTTGAACTAGCTATACTTGTGTTTTTTTCAACCTATGTAACAGTTCTTGTCTCATCCCTGGCCTGTAACTAGACAGTAAAAGGAGACCCAGCAGACTAACAAGGTTTCCATCGCTGTGCTCTATAGACATATCAGGATGTCCCATGTTAGCTCATGGGTACTGCAGCACAATTGACTGGCTCCTTGTACTGCTTCTCCCTCTCCCACTCTAAACTCTGCTGTACAGAGGATTACAAGAGTTATACCAACCAAGTTATATTCAAGTACATACACTGCCTACATATAAAACATTAATTCAATGGTGTATTAATGGGACAGAGTGGCAAATAAACTAAAAGAAAACCTGTGCTTACACTGGGCAGTGGGCATCTGAGCAGTCAACCACCAAGCATCAGTGCTGTCACATAGGAAGGATGAGAGGATGTCACATGCTCCTCCATACCCAAAAGTACTAGGTATTTTTTTTAACTACTAGGTTTAGGGGAGTGAGGGTCAGAAATGACTGGTGTTTTATACTTCCCATTAATAATGTTAAATAATGTCTATTAATAAATTAAAATATAACTAAAGGCGAAACTTCTTTTTTTAATTTTGGATAGAGTGGAGAGGGATTGGAGCAGGGGTGCCCAACCATTTGAAGAGCGAGGGCCACTTAAGCAACTTGGTAACCAGTTGTGGGCCACAATGAGCAGATCAGGCGGATGACAAGTCTCACACTGCCAATTCTACTTTATGGGCCCTCCGATCCGATCCACTCAAACGGAAGGGGACAGGTGAATGGAGGTTGCGACTGGGTCTGCCTGAAAAATGGACAGGTGGACCCGATCGGACCGATCATGTGAAAGGGGCCTAAGGCTGCTATCGCACTGATGGGCTGCAGTTTACCTGCATCGTAGGTGCAGCGCAGTGCACCTGTGGCTTTCCTGTGGGTTAGCTGCACTTTGCCATAGACTTCTATTATATCCTGCAGTTGTGGTGCACTTTCTGAAAGCGCACAAAACAAAACTCCTGCATTCAGGAGTCTTGGTGCACTTTCAGAAAGTGCAGCAAACCCACAGATAATAACAGAAGTCTATGGCTTAGTGCAGGTAACCTGCAGGTGCAGTAACCACTGCAGAAGAGATATGCCTATACAGTATATATACTGTGATTTTAGAATATAAACTGACCTTTATGAATAAACTTCCATTCGGGAATCACCTTTGCTACAGGTATTGCTGGCTGTTGCTGTCCCAGGTGGAGTGTAACTGGTATCACTCAGCCTGCGACAGGAGTCGGCGCTATACAGGAAGCATCGGCTTATGTGGCGCTGCTCCTTCCACAGCCATGCTCCATTCAGAACATTGATTATCTTGGATGGTAGGTCGGGAACCCGGGATCTGGGCTTGCCGACCCGCCATCCCAGAGCAGGAGGTTGCGGGCCACATCAGGGGGGTCAGTGGTTGGGCACCCCTTGATTAGAGCATATGTCAAGTTATCAATTGCTGTCAATGTCGCAGGCTGGTTGGTAAGTTGAGCTTGGAAATTCTTTGGTTTTATTTTACATGCGTTTGCCCTTCCAGTGCTCCTTGCTGTGAAGACCAGTTATAGGTGGGGGCAGTGACCTTTTTTTGTATTGTTGACATATTGGTCAGGCAACGCACTGACACCTTTGCTACCATTGTGCAATGTGCTGGGTGTTTAGTGTGCTCCTGCGCCTTTAAGGAGGGTTGGGCTCCCTCCAGTCATCTGCCCTTCATCTATCCATTAGAATACATGTGCTCCCACTGTGGAGACTCTTCAAAGTTAGAGTTAGGGTCTGCAGGATACAGGGTGCCTTGCCGTGGCCTGCAGCTTATGCATGTATTTGCAAATGTGTGCAACTAAACCCCTGTTTTTAACGCAAACGGTTAGGCAGGTTAATTCGGTTGGTCGCAGGCTGGTTGGTAAGTTGAGCTTGGAAATTATTTGGTTTTATTTTACACACGTACCAGACTGGTCTTTATAGGGAACCTCCACTACTTTTCTGCCCAAATACATCCCTACACGACACAGGGGGGCCGTCTTGTAGTTACAGACACGGCGGCTTCCCCTTTCCCTCGGGGCATGATTCATCCATGCCCTGTGGTATTTTGTGTCGGCGGTTTTAGTTCCATTTGACCGTCCCCACTCGTTCCATTCTTTGGGACTTGTGTAGGCCTTGGCCAGGTGGTGATGCTGCAGATCTCTTGTGGCATAAGGGGTGTTTATACCATGGTGGAATTTAATACATTTTTCTATTAAATGTATACAATAAATGAAAAAGAAAATTTCCAAAATTTTAAATCTTTTTTATTGCCTTAAAAATCCCCCACTAGAGGTTTTTCGTATTTCTTTTCAAAAGTCTGATTAGTTCTTTCTGTCTGTCCATTACTTTGTTGGTGGTATGCAGAGGACAGACAAACTTCAGTTTTCAGGGCTTTGCACAGAGCTTTCCAGAATCTGGAAGTAAATTGCACCCCTCTGTCGAAGACAATGATGCTGGGTAATCCATGCAACTGCAGGATTTCTTTGATAAATACATGTGCCTTATCTGAGGCTGAGGGAGTGCTTATCATGGGTAAAAAGTGGGCCATCTTGGACAATCTCTGAACAACTACCAGGATGGTGGTGAAACCATCTGAGGGGAGTAAGTCCACAATAAAATCCATTGACAGCATTTTCCAGAGTTGTTCTGGAACGGGTGGAGTCTCAGCAGGCCCCAGGCTTTGGTATTACTGCCTTTATTGCGAAGACACGTCACACAAGAGTTTACATAGTCTTTACAATCTTGTTGTAGGTTGGGCCACCAGAAGGATCGTTTGAATGAGTTCACACGTTTTCCGAACTCCAAAGTGACCTGAAAGCAGACTGTCAGGAACTGGGTAGGAGGCCGAGATGCTGGGAGGGCTCCCCTTGCGGCCAAGCGCAGCACACCACTGAAGGTGAAACAGCAGGTGTGGTGCCCACAGAAGCACAGGTGCTTGGTTGCTGGAGACAAGTATGCTTGGAAGTCCAGGAGAGAGAGACCAGTGGAATAACTGAATAGCTGAGCTGGGAGCCAGGCCGGGGGTCAATCACGGAGAGACAGTCCAGGATCAGAATGACCTAGGGTCAGCTGAGTCTTAGTACAGGGAGCAGAATAAGCAGAGTCCAATAGCCAGGCCAGGGTCAGATGCAGGGAGCAGGCAGGAGGAAGTCAGGTGTAAGCCAAAGGGTCAAGCCAGAGGATCAGGAAGAGCAGGTCAAGACAAGCCGGGTCGGTTCACAGGAGATCAGATCAGCAGATAATACAGGACACAGGAACTCAGGCGAAGCTGAAGATAAGCCAGCAATGCATGGTTGTGAGCAGTGGATTTAAATAGACAGTGGCGCCCAGATTACGGCGAGCATTCGCCGTTGTGCATGCCGTTCGTCTGACCACGGCGCAGCGCGTTCGACTAGTCACAGCACCGCACGTCCCTGTGCGCCGATGCATGACAGTACACCTTTGCCTGTGCTGGTTCGCCTTCCCTGTACTATTGCGCACAGGGATGTGCCTATTTCCCTCACAGTGCCCCCCCAAGGTGCAGCCTCCAGATGCCCAGTCGCGCCCATTTTCTGAGGTGACTGTTGCGAAACCTCTGTATAAGCCTTGGGGCTTGTACATAACTCGCAGGCTCCCAAGAGTTCTCTTCTACCGGGTATCCTTTCCATTTAATTAAGAACTGAATTGTCCTACCTCTCCGTCGACAGTCAAGGATGGATTCCACTTCAAATTCAGTCTCGTCTCCCACCAGGACCGGAGGTGGGGGTACTTCTTCTCTCCCTGAAACAGGACTAGAAATAGCATGTTTAAGTAGTGCAACATGAAATACAGGGTGGATTTTATAAGATTCAGGCAAGTTCGAAGGCTACTGGATTTATTTCATGTTTAATCTCAAAAGGACCAATGAACTTTGGCCCCAGTTTTCGGGATGGACATGACAGTTTGAGGTTTGCAGATGAGAGCCACACCTTGTCCCCCACTTTAAAGGCAGGGTTTCCTCTTTTCTTCTTGTCGTATTGTTTCTTATACCCTTCTTGGGAATTTGATAATTGGTTTGAATGAAATTTATTCTCTCCTTAACTGCAGGAACTGAGGATTCGGGGAAGATATTGGGTAAAAATGAGGGATGGTAGCCATAATTTGCCCAGATAGGGCAACTGGTTGGTAGCAGCGTGCACAGAGTTATTGTATGCGAATTCCGCACAGGGCAATAATGAAATCCAATCGTCCTGAGAAAAGGAACAAAAACATCTCAGATACTGCTCTAGCGTCTGGTTAGTCCTTTCCGTCTGACTGTCTGTGGAAAAACATGTCTCAATTGACAGCAATTTGCAAAGGTTCCTCCAGAACCTAGAGGTGAATTGAACACCTCTATCTGACACAATGTTGTCTGGTACACCATGCAATCTGACTACTTCCTTGATAAAGGTTTTTGCTGTGTCCATGGCGGAAGGTGTTCCCATCATTGGCAAGAAGTGTGCCATCTTGGATAGCTGGTCTACAACTACCAAGATGGTTGTGAATTCTTCTGAAGGGGTAAATCCACGATAGAGTCCAATGAAATATTTTTCCAAGGCTGTTCCAGGACTGGCAGAGGTCTTAACAGGCCCCAGGATTTAGCGTTGGACCCCTTATTCCGCTGGAATGTTGTACAAGAGTTGACACACTCTTTACAATCGGATCTCCATAAAGACCGTTGGACCAGTTCGGTCGTTTTTCGGACCCCAAAGTGGCCAGCCAGCTGGTGGTCATGAAAAGTTCTCAAAACCTTAAAGTGGAGTTCCACCCACTTTTACAACTCTTCAGCATCCCTCACTAAACTGTGCACTGTAAACGAATTGGATATTTTTTTATTTTTTTTCTCAGCACCTACTGTATATCTGTTGTATTCAATTTTCACTTCCTCCTCCCTGGCCGTGGCCCATCGCATCATTTCTTGTTTGCAATGCCTGGGAAGGGGCAGCAACTTCCTCTGACACTGCCGTTGCTATGGAAACCTGACCTGAAACCTATTACACTGCTTGTGCTGCACTGGGCATGTGCGAAATCTGTAAGGATGAGATCCAGGAAGAAATACAGTCTGGCTTCAGATGCCCACACTTAAGATGGCCACGGCCTGCTGTGAGTTTATAAAATAACAAACTACTGCTATAAGCTAACAAAACAGACCTTAGTTTACAGACTAACTTTACTAGAATACATTAAGCTTGTGTATTATAGGGGTATTTTTATTAAAAAAGTATAATTTCGGCCAGAACACCACTTTAAGCCTGGCTTGCTGTGGGACAAAAATCTTGTCTTGATGCCAAAGGAGCCCCTCCTGGCTTCTTAGAGAGGAGATCTCTGCTTCCGTGCACTGAGTGGACGCCTGCTCAATTGAAATCCTTAAATCAGGCTGGATCAAGAGGAAATTTTGAGGGGACAGAATTGAACTGGGTGTGACCTCTTCAGGGGTGTCAGGGAACATTCAGGACAAGGCGTCGGCTTTTCTGTTCTTAGACCCCGGGCGGAAGGTGATATGGAAATTAAACCTGGAAAAGAATAGAGCCCATCGAGCCTGCCGGGGTCTCATCCGATTGGCTGTGCGGAGATATTCTAAGTTCTTATGATCTGTGAAGATTAAGATAGTGTGGATGGCACCTCCCAGGAGATATCTCCATTCCTCCAGAGCGGTCTTAATTGCCAAGAGTTCCCGATCCCCCACATCGTAGTTCTTTTCCGGCTGACTCATCTTCCTTGAAAAGAAGGCCACGGGGTGAAGTAGGGCTTTGGGCCCCTGATGTTGTGAAAGAACTGCCCCCATTGCTATTTTGGAGGCATCGACTTTTAGGACATAGGGCAAGGTAGGATCAGGATGCTGTAAAATAGATGCAGAGGTAAAGAGGAGCTTCAGTTGATCAAAGGCAGAGGTAAAGAGGAGCTTCAGTTGATCAAAGGCAGTTTGTGCTGCTACGGACCACTGGAATCTGGTATGTTGGCGGGTTATCTGGATAATAGGTACTATAATGCTAGAGAAGTTCTTTATAAATCTCCTGTAGAAATTTGTGAAGCTGATGAACCTCTGAACACCCTTCTTATCAGATGGAGCTGGCCACTCGAGGATAGCCTTCACCTTTTGAGGATCCATAGCTACCCCATTGGTGGTGATGATGAGTCCGAGGAATTGGATTGACGTCTTCTCAAAGTCGCAATTCTCGGCTTTTGCATACAGTCCGTGTGTTCTGAGGATGCCCAGTACCTTTTTTACATGCGTTCTGTGAAGCTCCAGAGTGGCTGAGAATATGAGAATATCATCGAGGCAGGTCTAAGTACTGTCGAAAAATATTGTTTATGAAATGTTGGAATGTGGCCGGGGCATTGCATAATCAAAATGGCATTACTAAGTATTCAAAGTGTCAGAACCTTGTTCTGAATGCTGTTTTCCACTCATCCCCCTCTCAGATGCGGACAAGATTGTAAGCTCCACGAAGGCCCAGTTTTGTGAAAATGTGAGCTGTACGGGGAGCGGATAGCGATTTTTCGGTGTAATCTTGTTTAAGTCCCTGTAGTCCACACATGGCCTCAAGGTCTTATCCTTTTTCTCACAAAGAAAATGCCACATCACTGGCGGGAGAGGAAGAAGGGCGGATAAATCCTTTTTCAAAGTTTTCATCAATATAATGCCTCAAAGCTTCAAGTTCAGTCTTGGTAAATGGAAAAAAAAGGAATCTCAGCCCCCGGTAGCAACTCAATGGGGCAATTGTAGGGATGATGCGGGGGTAGAGTATCTGCCTTCTTATTGTCAAAAACATCTTGGAATGATAGGCAGCTGGTATATTGGAATCCACACTGGGTGTGGGTAGGACAGACAGACAGACAACTAGAAAAGTCCTTGGATTCAGGAGCAAGACAATGCTGCCGGCAGTAAGAAGAAGTGAAGAGAACTTCCCTTTTGGACCAGTCAATCTGAGGCTTGTGCGCCTGTAGCCATGGAATTCCCAGGATCACAGGGAATATAGGGGAACTCAGAACATCAAAACATAGAAATTCCTGGTGACTAGAATTAATGTAGGTAAAGATAGGTGCCGTTTCCTGGGTGACATGCCCGGAACTGGGCATTGAACCATCGGCCAGATGGACTGTCAGTCTTTGTCTTTTGTGGTGCAGAGGGATAGCGAGTTTCTTTGCCAAGGTCAGAGCCAAGAAACAGCTGCATGCCCCGGAATCCAGTATTGCTTGGAGATGAACTTCCTCTCTTGCCACCAGTAACGTGACAGGAAGACTGATATGAGTTGGAGAAGACCTGGATACCTGGCAATTAACCGGAGTGAATAAAACTGATTTCCTGGGTCTCACGGGGCAAAAGGTTATGTAATGTCCAGTTCCCCAGCAATAGAAGCAAAGCTTCGCCTGTCGATGATGAAGTCTCTCCTTTGAAGTTAATGTTGGATGGGCCAGGCCAAGCTGCATGGGGTTGGATGTAGGCAAGGCTTCGGACTGCCGAAGGGTTTGGATGCGTTCAGACCAGCGCTCCCGTAAGCGTCTGTTAAGTTGAATGGTCAGTAGGATGAGACCTTCTAGTGTTGAGGGGGTCTCTATTCTGGACAGTTCATCCTTGAGGGATTCGGACAGCCCCAGCCGATACTGATGACTTAACGCTGCCTCGTTCCAACCTGAGTCTGAGGACCAGGTGCAGAATTCCACCATGTAATCTTCCGCAGGGCGTTGACCCTGCCGTAGGGTATACAGAGCAGCTTCAGTAGTGACCACCCGCAGGGGATCATCGTATAATTGGGCCATGGTTTCAAAGAACTAGTCCACGGAGTTAATGAGAGGGCTCTCCTGGTCCAATAAGCCATGAGCCCATACTTGGGGTTCATCAGTCAGCAAGGAAATAATGAATCCCACCTTCACTGTTTCAATGGAAAAAGTCCGTGGTTGCAGGGCCAGGTACAGGTAACAGATGTTCTTAAAGGATCTGAATTTCTTCCGATCACCGGAGAAGCGTTCTGGTGTTGGTACTCATGGTTCCGAAGGGGGCATCACCACAGTAGGAGTAGCTACCAGAGGGTTGGCTGAAGATGTCCCTTGATCTGTGGCAGTAGGTGTCGCAGACAGGTGTTGCAGGTGGTCTTCTAACTGAAGGTACCCTTCTTGGAGTTTTTGGATGACCTGAGTGAGGGCCGGGATCTGTAGACTTGCAGCTTCCAGCGAGGAGACACCTCCATCGGCCTCTGACATGGCTGGTTTATACTGTCAGGAACTGGGTAGGAAGCCGAGATGCTGGGAGGGCTCCCCTTGCAGCCGAGCGCAGCACTGGAGGTGAAACAGCAGGGTTTGGTGCCCACAGAATCATGGGTGCCTGGTTGCTGGAGACAAGCATGCTTGGAAGGTCCAGGAGACAGAGACCAGTGGAATAACTGAATAGCTGAGCCGGGAGCCAGGCCGGAGGTCAATCACGGAGAGACAGTCCAGGATCAGAATGACCTAGGGTCAGCTGAGTGTTAGTACAGGGAGCAGAATAAGCAGAGTCCAATAGCCAGGCCGGGGTCAGAAGCAGGGAGCAGGCAGGAGGAAGTCAGATGCAAGCCAAAGGGTCAAGCCAGAGGATCAGGAAGAGCAGGTCAAGACAAGCCAGGTCGGTTCACAGGAGATCAGATCAGCAGATAATACAGGACACAGGAACTCAGGAGAAGTTGAAGATAAACCAGCAATGCATGGTTGTGAGCAGTGGGTTTTAAATAGGCAGTGGCGCCCAGATCACGGCGAGCGCATGCCGTTGCACATGCGTGTTCGCCTGATCATGGCGCCGCGCGTTTGCCTAGTCATGGCGCCGCGCGTCCCTGTGCGCCGATGAGCGCCAGCGCGCCTTTGCCTGTGCTGGTTCGCCAACTTCCTACATTATTGCGTACAGGGATGTGCCTATTTCCCTGACACAGACGATCATGACAGGCCTTAAGTACTTGAGTTCTCACTTCCTGAGGGATGAAAATCTTGTCCTCATGCCATGAGAGTCCCTTGTGTTTCTTAAATGAGAGGGTTTCGGAATCAGGGCACAAAGCAGAACCTTGCTTGATTGATGTACCTAGATCAAGTTGGATCAGTAAAAACTTATGTGATTACAGAATAGTACTGGGAGCAGCCATTTTGGGAGTTTCTGGGAACATACGAGAAAGGGCATCAATTTTCCTTTTCTTGGACCCTGGGCAATAGGTAAGATGAAAATTAAATCTTGAAAACAATTAAAGCCCATCGGGCCTGTCGTGGTCTTAATCATTTGGCAGTTCTGAGATATTCAAGATTCTTGATCTGTAAATATCAGGATGGAATGAGCAGCACCTTCCAGCAGGTATTGCCACTCTTCCAGGCCTGATTTAATGGTCAACAGTTCTCAGTCATCCACATCATAGTTCCTCTCTAACTGACTCATTTTCCTGAGGAGAAGGCAGGCTAGGGGGAAGCAGAGCTTTGGGTCCCTGACGTTGTGATAGAATGGCTCCTTTTGCAACTTCTGAGGCATCGACCTCGAGGACAAAGGGCAAAGCTGGATCTGGGTGTTGTAATACTGGAGCAGAAATAAACAAAGTCTTTAATTTATCAAATGCCAACTGGGCTTCCTGGGACCATTGAAACCGGACATGCTGACGGGTCAGCAGGGTGATGGGAGAGATGACAGTGGAAATTTTTTTGACAAATCTATAAAAATTGGTAAAGCCCACAAACCTCTGGATGTCTTTCTTATCAGTGGGAGCAGGCCAATTAATGATGGCAGCCACCTTTTGTGGATCCATGGAAATCCCATCTGTGGATATGATTAGCCCCAAGAATTGGATTGATAGTCTCTAGAATTCGCATTTCTCTGCCTTTGCATATAGTGTGTGCTGCATTAGTGTATCAAGACTTTCTTTACAGGAACAAGAGGGAGTGGGTAACGAGTCTTGATCGTGATCTTGTTGAGCTCCTGATTATCCACACAAGGTCTAAGTGATTGATCCTTTTTCTAGACAAAAAAAATACCAGCACCAGCAGGTGAAGATGGACGAATGAATCCTTTCTGGAGACTCTCATCGATGTAAAGTCGTAAGGCTTCAAGTTCATTTTCAGATAACTGAAAAATCCACCCAAAAGGGACCTCTGCAGCTGGAAGTAATTCGATAGGGCAGTCATATGGCCGATGAGGTGGTAGCGCATCAGCCTTCTTCTTGTCGAATACGTCCAAGTACTCATTGTAGGCTGGTGGCACTGTTTGGCTGGTACTGGTTACAGGCCCAGACTGTCAGACAACTTGAAGGGTTACTGGATTCTGGGGCAAAACAGTGCTGCAAGCAGTATTCAGATTGGAAGAGATCCTCCCCAAGGGCCAATCAGTCTGGGGGTTATGCGCCCAAAGCCACGAGATCCCAAAAATGATGGGGAACATGGGGGAACATACTATGTCAAAACAGAGGAATTCTTGTTGACCAGAGTTTGTCAGGGTTAAGATAGGGATAGTCTCTTGTGTCACAGGTCCTTATCTGGGAATGGTCCCAACAGTCAGATGGACCTCAAGTCTCTGTTTCTTGTTTTTCTGTTTCAATCATTTTTATTCAAGTTTAACAAGTAGCCAACGTGCAATAATTATGCCCACGCAAGGGCTAGCATTAACAGTTATCACACAAGTTAGCCAAAAAATCAGCCACTGCAGCAAAGGCTAGGCCTGTTTCATTAGGCCGCCAGGGGCAGGGGTTCGTATAAGGTACTATATACAGAATTGAGGAGAGAGGAAAATTGGAACTCAGGAGGAAGTGAAGCAGAAAGGTGTCGCTAAAGAAAGAGGGAGTGGGCACCTGACAGGAAAGGAGCCAAGGAAGGCTAAGGGAAGCAAGAAAGAAGGAGGATCAGAGGGTCAGAGATCGAGAGAATGGGGAACGGTAAGGTCTCGGGAGCATCGGGACCGTCCGTCACAGGCGACCTAAGCTGGCTGGGGGGAGAGTGGGAAAAGCGTATGACAGCCATGGTTCCCAAACTTTAAGGAACTTGGCATGGGAGTCGTTGAGGATGCTGGACATATGTTCATTAAGCATTAACGCGATCATGCAATCTCTCACCCCCCAGGACAGAAGGGGACAGATGTTTTTTTCTAGGCTTGGGCAATTGTTTTTTTGGTTGACAAAAATAAGTAAGACGCGAGCTTTCGCTTATGGGTGAATAGGCCTGGGGTGGGACAATGCAATAAGGCAAACTTGGCTTCTGTTTCTTAAACGGAATTTGTAGTTTTCTTGCCAAGGTAATGTCTAGGAAGCAACCGCATACCCCAGAGTCAACAATTTCTTGGAACTGGATTATTCTTTCAGCCACCTGCAACGAGATGGGTAAAACAAGGTGAGCTGGAGAAGATCCGGAAAGTTGAAAGTAGACAGGACATAGAGGGAGGAACTTACTGGGTCTCACAGGACAGTTACGTAGGAAGTGTCCAGTACCTCAGCAGTAGAGGCAGAGGTTAGTCTGACGCCTTTGCATCTTTTCATCCAGAGATAAAGCGCTACGTACTAGTCCAATCTGCACTGGTTCTCCTTCAGTAGCAGGAGCAGGTGGGGAATTAGGCATAGGTGTAGGTGCGGATGGAATCCTGGGCAGCATCCAAGTAGGTCTGTAGGCATTTGTCTTTTCTGATCATTGCCCCCGCAGGTGGCTGTCGAGCTGAATGGCCAGTTTGATGAGGCCTTCAAGGGTAGCGGGAGCCTCAACTCATCCTTAAGGGCTTTGGACAGCTGCAGCCGATACTGGTATTTAAGGGTGGCCTCATTCCATCCGGTATCCATACCATTTATGGAAATCAACGGTATAATCCTCAACTTGGCATCGCCCTTGTTGCAGGGTATGAAGGGCGGTCTCTGCAGTTGCCACACATTGAGGATCATCATAGAGTTGTGCCATGGCATCAAGGAATGTGAAGACAGAGTTGATCACAGGACTTTTCTCCAGCAGGTGGTGGGCCCACGACTGGGGTTCATCTGAGAGAAAGGAGATGATAAACCCTACTTTCATGATTGAGAGAAAAAGTCCTTGGCTGAAGTGCAAAATATAGAAGGCAAGCGTTCTGGAATGCCCTGAACTTTCGTCGGTCCCGTTCGGGGACTGGTACCCTGGGTTCTGGAGGTGGCATCACCACAGCAACAGTGACATTAATAATTTCATTTCCCATATTCCTGTATGTTGTGTTCACTAACTAAGAGCCTTTTAAAAATATCAATACTCCCTGCTGACACCACCAATTGTGGAAGAGAGTTCCACATCTTTATCGCCCTGACAGTAAAAAAAAAACCCTATGCGGCTTAAGGTTTAACCGCTTCTCCTCCAATCTCATTGTTTGGCCCCGTGTCCTCTTACATTTGCTGAGACTGAAAAGTTTTCTTCCTACTCTGGGATCAACATAGAGGTATTGGTATATCATATCTCCTTTCAAGCGTCTCTTCTCCAGGCAGAATACATTTAGTGCTTGTAGTTGTTCCTCATAATTGAGGTCCTCCAGTCCGCTAATAAACTTAGTTGCCCTTCTCTGGACTCTCTCCAGCTCCAGCACATCCTTACTGAGGACTGGTGACCAGAACTGGACAGAATACTCTAGATGTGGCCAAACCAGAGTTTTATAAAGTGCCAGGATTGTAGTTATATCTCTTGAGTAAATTCCCTTTTTTATTCAAGCTAATAGTCTGCTGGCTTTGCTTGCTGCAGCTTGACATTGCCTGCTATTGCTCAGTCTTCTACCAGGACCCCCAGATCTTTCTCCATCCTTGATCCCCCCAGAGGTTCCCCCCTAGTAAGTAGTTTGCGTTTATATTTTTAGCCCATCACATTACTTTTTATCACATTAGTTCATCACATTACATTTTTCCACATTAAATCGAATCTGCCATGTTGTTGCCCACTCCATTATTTTATTAAATGTCTTCCTGTACAATTTCTATATCTTGATGTGAAGTTATTGACCTCAGCAAAAACTGAGATTCAGCTATTTATACCGACCTCTAAATCATTTATGAAAAAATTAAATAGAATTGATCCCAAAACAGAGCCTTCGGGTACACCACTTACCATTCCAGACCAGTCTGAGTATACATTATTTATCATCACACTTTGGACACACCCCTGTAACCAGTTTTCTATCCATGAAAAAACTCTATGGCCCATGCCTACAGACCTCAGTTGGTAGATTAAGTGTTTATGGGGAACTGTATAAAATGCTTTTGCAAAATCCAGATACACCACATCCACAGGCCTTCCCCTATTCAGATGGCAGCCTACTTCCTTTTAGAATGTTAACAGATTGGTCTGGCAGGAACGACTCTTCATAAACCCATGCTGATTACTGCTAATGATACTATTTTCATCAGCAAATTCTTGGATATAGTCCCTTATCATCCCCTTCAATAGTTTACATACTATTAATGTTAGGCTGACTGGCCTGTAGATTCCAGGTATATGTCTCTGCTCTTTTTGAATATTGGCATCACATGACCTAACTGTATAGGAGCACCAAGCACTACATTTTGTCCAGCTCTTTTGTAACCACAATTAGAATATATTATTTAAAGTGGTTGTGAGGCTCCATTCACACTTATAGGACTCCAATGTTGCACTGACTTTGCAGTGCAACTTTGGTGCAACTTTGAATGGGTGCAGCTTGGATACGACTTTGGCTTTGACCAGTGATAATGGACAACTGTTGCACAGCTCTTGCATTGTATAACATTCAGGTAAGACATTAATGCTACTTTTGAGGGTTAACATTGAAGTATATAGCCCACAAGTTGCATGAAAGTCGGAACAAAGTAATGCATGAATTACTTTGAAGTTGCTGCAACTTTAAGTGTTATCATTGGAAAACATGGGGAACAACTTGTTATGGGACTTTGGTGTCCAAAGTTGCATGACAAGTCGCACAAGTGTGAATGGAGTCTAAACGTAATTTTTCAAAAGCTAAAATTTTAAACTTTATGCTTACCTGCTTTGTGCAGTGGTATTGCACAGAGCAGCCCCAAACCCCTTCTTCTGGTGTCTCCCAGTGGTGCTCCAGGGTCCTCCTCTTCTTTGTGTGCCCCAAGGGTAAGTCGCTTGTTATGGGGTCACGCCTACTCAGCTCGTTCCAGAGCTGAGCTGTGTGCTTTCATAGACACACACAGTGCAGCTAGGCCCTGCCTCACAAGCTGTGGGAGCCAAAGGCACCTGCTGCTGCCTCTGCGTCCTTTGAGTAGAGGAACAGAGACAGAGACCAGCGTAGCTGCACAGTGCTGGATCGAGATTGAACTCAGGTAAGTATATAGGGAAGTAAGGGGGAGAAAAAAATTACTAGGACATTTTTTACCTTAAAGCAGGGAATGCATTAAAGTATAGCTCTGGCCAGTAATGTTATTACATCATTGTAAAGGTGCATGCATGCCCTTAAGGAAATTGTTCTTCTTTCCTTTGATAGCTATCCGGGGGTTGATAAAGCTATCTTTTCTTTAGTATGATAAAGAGCTCTGTCCCCTTAATTTCCGTTATACAAGACTGGTGGCCGTTACATTCTCTATCCCCCCCGGCCACTGGTCTTGCAATCTTCCTGCTGTAGTACTGTAGACAGTGAGCAGTGACGTAATTACGCATGACTCACTATAGTGGGTGCACCCCTTTATAACCGCTTTAATTTAGTAGAATAACTTAATAAATATTTTAAACTAAGCCAGTGTAACGTGTTAATTGATCTGTATTGCTTGTGGACTTGTAGCAATGAAAGAAAAGGTCTTGAAAATAAATGATCCCTTAAGTCCTGGATGGAAGTGATCTAAAGGAAATGTCAATCAAAGATTCCAATCAACTCTCTGCAGACCACTGAAAAGGTGGCAGAATACATTAAATGCTTGTTTAATGACAGCACACATTGGATGTCTAAGAAAGGGTTAAACACTTTACTCAGATAGCTTCAGTTTGGTTACGTTAGTGCTTTGGTTGTCCGGAGAATTAACAAAAGATAAGCTAAAAGTTCATTTATAAGAGTATTAAAGGATAATTATGATGGAGTAAATGCAGAGGGTCAAAAAGCATTATGATGAACATAGTCATAATATAGGGCTTGGGAAAATAGGCTAAAATGCATTCAGTAATACAGTACCTAATATTGCTCCAAATTCCATTAGACTCTCAGCGTACTTCTTTTACTTTCCTAATGTAATTAATAACACAGCTGTGATTTGCTGTTTGAACTGATCGCCGAATGTCACAACAAATTGTTTGCTGCAAGTCAAATTAGAGTTTAAGACAGTTGCAAATTTGTGACCTTTTAATATCACAAAATAATAAAAAAAAAAGATTTCAGAGGAAATCTGTTTCAATCAGATTATAAGAGAAGTGGGTAAAGCTGATTACAAGCCCACTAAACAAAGTATTTGTGCAGTATTTGTTCTCAAACAATAGAGTTAATTCCACTTTAACAAGTATTATCTATAAAAAAAATAACTAATTGAGAATCATTTCAAAAAGTAAAAACCAATTTAGATTTTTTTTAGTTTATATTTAAATTAGTGGTTACATTTATGTTAAATATATATATATATATATATATATATATATATATATATATATATATATATATATATATATATATATATATATATATATATATATATATATATATATATATATTTTTTTTTTTTGATTTAGAGAACATAGCAAACTGCTTGAGGTTTCACAGTGGTTCAGGGTTGTTGGTAATGATACCTGGACATTGTGGAGCTTCCTTTGTAACCATTGCCTGAAGAGATTATCATGGTAATTGCCTTTAAATTGGACCTAGTCGTCATTCATCAACACTATTTTTTCTGCTTCAAAAAATGTATTTAATACTGATATACTTGGCTAGCAAAGAAGGGTACCTAAACCACAAATACAAATTTTTACAAGGTTATCACTACTGACTTGCAGTATCATGGTCCCCGAATCATTCCCCGCCAGACATCCTGCAGATAGATTGAATGTTTTTTCCATGTTTTCATTGTTTTCCTTTCATTGTACAAAAAAATACTGGTACGTTAAATAGCTTCCAGTCTAAGGCTGATCATACACTTTTAGATCTCTCTTGTCTATCCCTGCATGTTGACAAGAGACATACCCTATATATTGATTCCCCCAACATCCTAGTCTGTCAGAATACCTGAACAGTGGCTCCAGTGACTGACAATTTTCTGCTCAGCTTCTTTGATTTTCAGATTGAAGGATGTTGGGCAGAGAGGGGATGAAAGGTCACCCCGGCTTGAATTTTGGTCGCTTCATTGGAAATGTGCACTTTATTTGGTTAGCTTAAAGTCTAACTCTAGGTTATATTTCACTTTATATAGTTCATTTGGACCAATCTGGCCTAAAATAACTATTTCCTTCACTGAGAATTGCACCCACTGTCAGTGCTGTAAAACCTGTATCAGCTACATACAGTATACAGTGCTGTGTTCCAGCAGTGGAATATGGACTTCCTGTCCAGTGACACTGCAGTGCTTTAATGACAGTATGTAAATAAATAAAAATAAATAATTATAATAATTATAACCAAAAAATTACTTCAAAAACGTATTATGCCACTTACCAAATACCTTGGACTGTCTACTTTTCAAAATGGGTCATTTTGGGGATATTCGTACTGTCCTGGAGTTTTAGGGCCTCAAGAACTGAGATAGGCAGTCAATACATCAGGACGGATCAATTTTCAAATATATATTACATATATACCATAGTTTGTAGACCAGATTACTTCATCCACACATTTGATGAGCATGTGGGAATCCTATTAGCTGTTTTTTTGTATTCTGACAGTGGGGGAGACTCCCCCGCCTCCCTGCTGTCAGAATACACTGATCAACTTATTGCACTAATATTTTCCAGCAGTCCAACATTTTCAAATCAGTCGACTTCTCACCTACAGCAATAAAATTGCACTAAAATTTTCCAGCAGTCCTGTACGTGAGAAGTCAGTTGACAGATGGGAACAGGACAGTAATCTAAACTTGGCCACCAACCTGGCCTGTGTCTGTAAACATATAAAATCTGGAGACTACTTAATAGCTAAGAGAGGTCCCAAAACAGAAGGTCCAGTTTAAAATGGCTTATTTGGCACCCTGCTTCAAAAATGTCTCTCTTTTTTTTTTGCCCATAGTTCCTTGTGTAATGGGCAGTCAGCACTACCTCCAAACTATTTTTCTACTCCTGTGTTTAAAATTACTTAAAGCGGTAATAAAACACAAAAAAACTTCACCCTGCAAGTTAAAAGCATAATGTGCTAGTATGCATCACATATGAAAGACTTACTTTAAAACAAAGCCTTCCAGCGGCACGTTGTCACTGTTGACAGGGCTTCCATCTTCACCTGGTCTTCCTTCTGGGTTCACGGGCTCCGGACGTTTGAATGGCTGAGCCATGATGACGTTACTCCTGTGCATGCGTGCGGGAGTCACGGCTGTGGCACAGTTCTCTCAATAGAAAGCATCCCCCCGTGACAACCGCATGTGCCGGTGACGTCACCGGTGCTACTAAAGTAAATATCCCCTAAATGGTGCAGGAGATATTTTTATTTTGTACCTACAGGTTAGCCTTATTATAGACTTACCTGTAGGCATAAATCAATAAAAGGACTTTACTACAGTTTTAACCAATCTGCAACATCAGACTGGAAAACAATTTATCTGAAGTATTATCTGTAACTATGTGTAAAGAATATGTGAACCGTCACATTAATAAACAACTCATTCAATTTAAAATAGAAATGGAAGGAAAAACATTGGTGAATAGGTATAAAAAAATTCTGAACAATTTTTTTTTCTTGTTTTTCAAGTGATCATATAACCCATTTACAGCTGCATAAGGGTCATAAAGAGGTGGGCGTAGAGGCTGCAGGGGGCATGTCAGCAGGAGGCAGAGACAGAGCAGTACACTAATCTTCTCAGTGAAGTGTGCAGGGGGTGTGTCAGCACCAGTCTTAGCCATTGGAAGACAGGTAGGCAGTGCTCCAAGCACAGCCAGAAAATTGACCACGCTGGGATGGATGTGCTTCTATGACTAGCATGGTCAGTTTGTAATAGGTAAGCAGGAGGACTGAAAGGATCACCAGGCATTTCACACAGAGGAAGCAATGCGAAGAAAACAGGTGTAATGCTACCCCCGCAAAAGGAAAACACACACACACTGTTATGAAATTAATGAGTAGATTGTATTGAGATCAGTAAAGTTTAGAGTAACAATTTGACAGTTGACAAGAGTCAAGATACTCTTATATATATATATTGAGATGAAAGGGAATACCAAGAAACTAAGACTAACTCACTTGTAGGCCCTCAGTCAGAAGGGTCTAGGTTTACACACTAGGAAGTTTGTCAAATCCCCTATTAAACTGTCATGTTGGTTTTTCTGCCAGCTTAGTTGGAGACCTTAAGTTGGTGCGCAGTGAAAGGTGAGGTCCCTTTAAGATGTGAAGGAACAGGATAATTCCCTTCTTGGCTACAAAGTAATTTACAGAGTTCTCATTAATATGTGGTGAATAGATGGGAGAGGTTCACTTTAATACATAGGTTTGAAAACAAGAGTCACTTTAAGACTTGGGCAGCAAACTCCTTCCTTAGATGGCTTGAGCTTAGGTTAATAGTAGCTACAGAATTCTGCCTAGCAGGGGTTAACTTTGCCCAGCAGGGGAATGGCAGATTTCAGCAGTTAAAGGGCTCTGGCACATGTGTCACTTGCAAAGGCCTATGCTGAAGAGTGTCCTTGAACTTGAAAGAACTTAAATGACAATAAATGTTTGCCACAAGAACAGCATTAGGTGGGTCAGAAACCATCTCACCCAGTCTTTGTGAAATATAGGGCAAAACGAAGAGCGTCTGGCTGGGGGGCCCCCTTGTTCTTTGAAGATGCCACTGTGATGATGAAGATAATGATGACTTTTGCAATCCTGCAGCGAACAGGTCTCCACCAGCTGCCTCTCACAGGATACTTGGCTTCTCAGTGTCAGTTGGGGAATCCAGGCTCATCCCGGCACCGTCTAGGTGGCACACATCTCCTTACACCAGCAGAGTCTCTCTCCAACTCCTCTCTGTGTTCTCGGGCTTTTGCCCTGGTGATTGCCTCTGGACTTTGTAGTTCAGTTTCAGCTCCACTGTGAGGAAAAGGTCTACTTTCAGCATACAAATCCCAGCAGTCTCTGTACTCCTGTAATGGAACTATGATGAGCAGGGATGCTAAACAATGCCATCTTGTGGTCACATATAAATCTGCATTACAGTAACAGTGCACAGTGTTACACAGGTAATATACATTTTAAGCCTTTACTTAAAGCTGAACGTCAGTCATTTTTTCATCTTTCCATCTATTAAATCTTCTGCCCTTGTTGTTTTAACTTTGGATAGTAAAACATTTTTTTTCTGCAAGTAAATACCTTATACAGCCCACTTCCAGTTTCTTGTCTGGAAAAAAGTCTAGGCTTATGACATCATGCACACCTCTCTCTCACTCTCGGAAGGGAGGGGGGGTGAGTCATAAGAGGGCCAATGAGAGCTTCAGATCTGGAGGTGTGCCTCTGTGTCTGTGTAAATTCAGGAAGTGAACAGGCAGCAGCTTCAGCTGCCCACAGTTAAAATGATTGCAGCCAGACTCAGTGGAGGGAGATTTCTGCAGCCTATTTGGCAAGTACAGAATCACAGTATATATAAAATGATATGCAAAGTGGTTGGAGGGAAGCTTCACAATGGCAAAGATGTTTTTATTACAAATTATGTGAGCAGACCGCAGTTCCTCTTTAAGGTGGTATTAAACTCAAAAACAAAAATGTATTATTTTGCAGCTTTCCAATTCTTAGATGTGGTTAACCTTTTTAAGCTTATTTTCCTTTATTTTCACCTGGTAATTCAGCCAGCAAATTTTATTTTTCAACTTACTTTACCAGACCAATCTATCCAGCAAAAGTGGCAGTTAGATGGTTGAGATAAACCATTTAACACTGACAGGGGTGCTTACAATGGCTGAACGAAAAAAATTCTGAACCAATTCCCTCATACACATATTCGAGGTGCAAGGGGGAACCCCCGCCGCTGCACTATTGTAATCTGACAGTGGGGTGACTCCTCCACTGTCAGGATACACAGCTCATTGCTGCAGCCATTGGCTTCAGCTACTGATCGCATGTCTTTTTTCCGACAGAACAGTTGAACAGAAGTTGATTAGTAGATCGACTTCTGTTCAAGTGCAGTGGCCATAAATGTATCAATCAGGTACATTTTTTTTGTGTTCAGTCGGCTCATAAATGAAATAAACTGACTACATATAGGCTGCCTAAGATGCTGGCTCAGAAATGACAGAGCCATGTAAAACCTGCTGTCTGTGCAGATGTTCACAGTGTGCCCATGTCTGATACAGATCAGTTGCAGACTCTCAAGTTGTGACTTGTTACAAAGTTACAGTGTTGCAATCTGATCGCTTGGGGAAAGGAGACTGAGGAAAAGCTTCCTCCTGCCTGCAGCAGAATGATTACATCATCTCAGGCAAGGCAAAGTTACTGGATAAGAGCTTGAGGACTGCTTTTTAATTAAAAATTTTTTTTTTTTTTTTAAATATACTGTTGCAGTATGTTATGACAGGTCAGGAATTTACCTGTGCAAACTTCTAAAGTAACTGAGAGGCTTGCTTTAAAAGAAGACTTTTTCTTAAAAGCAATACTTTCAGTATTCTACCTGGAACAAGTATAGAGTTAGGATGTTCTGACATTCTTCTGTTTTCCATTCTCTATATTTTTGTTCTGGGCCTGTAACTCAGAAGTAAAAAAAGCCAGATACAGGCAGGCCGCTTGCAGTTTTACAAGGGAGCTAGTAATTTCAGCATCCACATTGCTCTTGTGACGGGTATACTTTAAGTCGCTTTCAAGACAACGATTTCAGAACAGCTTTCTCTCTGAGCATATGAAATTGCTTTTGGCACTCCCTTTGCTCTTTGAACCTTCTGAAGGAAGCAAAAAAGCATTACTGGTTCTAAAGTAGCATTAAGTCAGTGTGAGAATTCAGTTTTGGTGGTCTGTGCAATTGGAATGAGGATTGTTGTGTAGCTTTATTGACAATCAAGGACATTGCAGGCTTTAACGATTTAGCAGATTGAAGGCAGATTGTGCAGACGAATGGGGTAGAATTCCATATATCTGGGGAGTGGTTCTGGAGATGACATTTAATCATTCAACATTAACGCAAGACATCTGTCACATGCTAGACAGAGTGAAGATACTGAGCAGCTTGCCCTGATACAATATCCCTTGTAACCCGTAATCACTTGAAAAATACGAGTTTTTGCAGGAACTTTGTTTGGTACTGACTGTAAATCCCCGTCTTTTATTATAGCTATGCCAAGTAAATCCTTCAGTAACTTTATTAAAAGACAAGAAATAAAATGTAAAGCAATCAGAAAACAGATTGAGTAGTTACAGAGTCTGTATGGACATAATGTATATTTGAAATGGGATGCAAAACATCTACTTTATGCAGATTAGAATTTGTATCATAAAAAAACATAAAAAAACAATTAAGGTATGCTGTAAACTGGAATGCAAAAAATGTATCATTGAATCAAACCAGCTGGGTGTCAGTTTGTCAGTTGCTGCCAGCAGAAATCGGCTTTTGAATTTTTTCTGGACAAAAGTGTAAAAGGTAAGTCAACCAAAACACCTAACAAACATAAAATATATGCAATGCAAAGTAGACAACAGAGAAGTCCTTATGACACCTGTCTTAATTGCAAGAACAAAAAAATGAACATGTACACCTTGGCTTGAACCTTATTCTAATAATACGCAAGACCGTGTCACGGTGGCGATCTTTTTGCTGTTGTCGTCTTGTCAGTGAAAGGTTTGCCCCGTGAACACTCAGCAGCAGTGCCAGATTACTAAGAGGGCAAAAGGGGCAATTGCCCCAGACCCCCCTACCAAAAAATGAAACTTTTTTCCCTTGAGGCTTCAGTAGTGTATTCATTGAGGAAATGTCCAGTTTGCAGCCTTTGCCAAGCTCCGGTCATGTCTAACTTCATCTCAACAGGCAGTTTTTTTACATGATGAAGAGCTTGCTGATACCTTTCCAGGTGTTACTACCTTTCCATAATGTTCACTAGTTGTTTGGGAGAAAGGTTGTTTAGCAAATTGTCACTAATAAAGAATTATCTGAGAATCATCATGACCCATGAAAGACTAAGTGCTCTGTGCCTACTGGCTGTCGAGAGAAGTGTCCTCAAAATGATACAGTTTTATGAGAGTTAGTTAAAGATTTTGCAGATGCTAAGTGCAGGACGAGAGAGTTTTTGTAAATATTGTAGTGTGATGCCTAACTGTGATGTATGACTTGCCAGTTCCTGTTCCAATTACCTGTGTAATGTGTATTTTTACAGTCAATAAAATGAGAAAAAATCAGATGTGTCTTCTTTGGAGACTAACTTTTTTTTAGAATAAACATGGTTAATCATTCATTTCAGTTCACTTTTTATTTGTCATGTAATGTAATTTTTCATGTTGAGGGGCCCCCTAATTTGAAGTGCCCTGGGCCCCCCAAGGTCTAAATCCGGCACTGCTCAGCAGCTCCTACAGCATAACTCACTTGGCTTGCTAGGTGGTTAACAATATTCTGTAGCATTTTGGTCATGGAAAGGCCCTGGGTGCAAGTGAGTTGCCATCAGAGTAAGAATTGATAATGTGACATGGCCCTTAGTATAAAAAAAAGGAGTGTATGTCTCCCATGGTTCAGAGAAGCAGGATCTCCCATTCTATGGATAGAGTAGGACCCACTAACTATGGGGTACTTTGTAGCAGTAAGTGGGCTTAAGCACCATATAGCAATATGGTGTGACTAAATCCTCATATTTTTTGAAAATGTTTAGGTGTTTTAAATAGCCTTGCAGGAGGTAAATGTCTTTTTTGCATGTGTGAACTGTAATATTTTGTTTTATGGCCCTTAGTATTGCTCGTTACACCCCCCACCCCTTTATACTAAATACTAAAACTTAACACAACCCCACAAGGTTAGACCTTAATCATCAATGTATAACTAAAGTAGATATATTTTTAGCTTTAAACTGGAGTTGGCAAAAGTTAAAACCCCTGTCTATGAAGAATTCTCTTAATTTCCTGCACCGTGAACAACACTAGGCCCCTTTCACACTGGGGCGGTGGGGGCGTCGGCGGTACAACAGCGCTATTTTTAGCGCTGCTGTACCGTCGTTCTTGCAGCGGTATTCGGCCACTAGCGGTGCGGTTTTAACCCCCGCTGGCGGCCGAAAAAGGGTTAAAATCCCTCGTACAGCGCGGCTATAGCCGCGGTATTGCCGCGGTATAGCCGCGCTGTCCCATTGATTTCAATGGGCAGGAGCGGTGAAGGAGCGGTGAATACACCGCTCCTTCACCGCTCCAAAAAAGCGGTTTGCAGGACTTTTTTCACCGCCCTGCCTGCGCACCGCTTCAGTGTGAAAGCCCTCAGGTACATGTAGTATATGAAACCCCAATTTCCTACAAAAGTTGAGCTTAAAGTAATATTTAACCTACAATTTTTATTTTTAAAAATAACAAACATGTTATACTTACCTGCTCAACATTTTTTAACAAAAGTGGAATTACACTTTAAGTCTCCCCATTCATTGTTATCTATGGCAAATCCTGCCCTACCATGGAAGTGCAGAATAAATAGTTCAAAAAGGTAATGATAGCTACTTTTATGTATGTATATACTGTATTGCCAATAATAACATATGCATATCACTCTAAATTAAACTATAGGCAGATATATATATATATTTTTTTTATCACAATTTTATCCAGTTATGTGTTCATTTAAAACCCTAAAATGCATTATTCCATACAACTAATATGAGTACCTAAAATGTGTCTTGATATCAGCTTCCTTTATTTCCTTGTTCACATTGTAAAGAAAAACGCTTACAGCAGTGAAGAGTACAGTTATGATTTCATCAATGTGTATGACCTCATCAACTTTCACATCATAGACATGGGTGAGTCTGAGATTAGGTTTTATTAGAGCAATGGAGTTTGCCTTGAGATCTAGAATCTGTTTGGCAGGGATGTGCTGATAAAAAGACTCAATAAAGAGAATAACAAATCCATTGTCATGAAAATCAAAGGTCAACAGTGCTCCAGCTGTGTTGGTTTTTGTAGAGGAGGCAGATGCCATCACAGGCTCCCCCAAACTGTAACCTGGGTAAAGCCAGAGTACTTGTCTCTATGGAAAGAGCCTATGGGAAAGCAGTTTTTTGCACATGATAAAATCAAGTGTTTTTGTAGCAATTACATGGGCCATTTCCCTGTTAGCCAGAAACTTGGTGTGCAGTTAGTGCCATGCAGTTTTGGATTTGTTAGGTATTTAATTGTTGTGGACAAGGTTACTAAAATTTCTCAAGATAGAAATGCTGTTTATGCTTTTCATACACTGGAAGTGTTGCTTGCACAAAATACCCACATCTGAGACTGTCTACTTACAAAAGTAAAGCTCGCCATAGATGGATAGTTTTTTTCCGTTCAGCCAGAGGGCTAAATGAAAAAAGAAATTCAGAGAGCTTCCTCCATCCACACAAGCGAAGTGGATAGAGGAATCCTCCCTGCTGAGACATATATTCTGACAGCAGGGGCTCCTCCTCTAATACACTGATTAGTGGCTGCAGCTGCTGATCGAGAAAAAAATTCCAATTAGCCCATTCAGTAGAAGTAGATTGAAATTTGGCCTATCCCAGCCAGTTCAGCTGAATTTTGATGCAACAGGCTGCTGTTATTTTTTATTATACATTGTATATGCTAGTAAAAGTGTGCCTAACCGATGAACAGGCTGAATGCTGTGTGCTTCTGGCTGGGTGCGTCACTGCAGTGGCGGAGAACCTAGAAGTGCGCATTGGTACAGTGACAGCAAATGCAGAGGTGGGCATCAGTGTATTAGCAAGTTGAATTTGATATTGGGCCTGTGGCAGTGGTGGTGATATGGGGGGGGGGGGAGATTAGGGGTGGCGGGGTCATGCACAGTTTACCAGTTGAAGTTGGTGTGCAGGTGTGGTGCAAGGGGAGGTAGTGGTTGCAGGTGTGAAGTTGAGTGGCGCCTCTGTAAGGAGCTGTCAGTTACTGCTCATGTGCCAGATTTTGGGGCCGTTTTGGCATATTCCAAAGAATCTACACTACCCCTAGAGCAGACAATGCATTTTGTGACACTACTAATGTGCTACAGGTCTCCTCTAACCTGCAACAATATTTGCAGACACTGCCAATCCGTGCCTAGCACACCAACTCCATTACTACAGAACCCTTCCAATGAGACAGCCATTTTCTAGAAGCCCAACATTTTTCAAAGTAAGCATTTTATTTGAAATACAACATCACTATTTATCACTCCTTCCTCCTAAACTATTAAGCCTTCTATATTATTTTGAATATGTAATTTCTATATCAGTATAGAACTAAAATTGTACTTCCTGTATTGTACTTTGACCATAAATATAGGATAGAATGTTTATCATAGGGACCAACACAGAAGTGGCTGTTAGCCCCAGTTGTCCCCGATGTGATCCCTTACCCTCCCTGCCAGCAGGAGGGCCAGAAGTCTCTCACTCTTCCACAGTGGAAGAAGAAGCTGATCTGCAGGAGGCAGAGGCAGAAACAGCCAAACAGGAAGAAGGGGCTAGTGAGCCTACCATCCCAGAACCAGTGGAACAGAGAGAGCGAAGAGTTATTCACTCTCCCAAGAGACCGATCTATGAAGTGTTGGGTGAGAGCTCCAGAGAAGTTGTCCTGACCTCTCAAGGGACTCTTGCAGAGCCTGACCTTCTCACCACAGATTTGGTGAAGGGCAACCTTAACCCATCCCCTGGCACATCTAGCTGGGCTATTCCAATTAAGGTGGCCTGTAGACAGGACAACTTTCCTTCCTATTCTAATTGGTGGGAAGTTCTTCTGCCACGTTCTTATGTAAATTTAAATTGTTTTCCTGTGTACATTAACCTGTTTCCCTCCACGTGTTTTTGAAAGCATGTACCAGATCAAAGACTGTTATTTCCTTTGGGGGACCAAAGGTTCTTTGGTGGGGAGAGTGTGTAGTGGGTGCCCCGTGGGCCTGCATCTTTTTCTGGCCGACCCCAGGATTAACACAGGCACACAGGCTCTCACAAGGGAGACACAGCCTGTCAGCAACTGCGGGGGAATCCCCCCTCCCTCTCCTCTTCTCACTGTGCAATAAATGAGAGACACACACAGACAGAGCAGCTCACTCTGCTCTCTCCCTGCTTTCTCATTGGCAGGGGAGGGAACCAATGACACTCAAGGAATACTGCAGAAATGCATCTTGGGACATGAAGTCCCCTTTACAAAATGGCCCAAAGCTTTCTATGGGGACAGAACTACACAGACCAGCTGCCCTCAGGATTTAAAAAGGAAAGGACTCCATCTTGTCTGCTGAGGGAATCAGACACCACGAGGGAGAGGAGAAGACCAGACTTGGGAGAGGTGCCGCCTCCTGGGTTGGCATACTGTTCCTGCCAGGCATCCACGGTACACCATCGGGGGGTCATCCTGCCTGGGAGGGGGTTCCCGGGATCTTATCCAGGTGCACCTGCAATGACAGCATGAGGCGTCCAGTTGTAAGGTAGCCAGTCGGGCTACCTGAAGAGCCTGCCTGTTCCAGGACATTTGGTTTGGGCCTTGATCACAGGATTGGTGAGCGGGCACTTGCTCTTTTGCAGGAAACAAACACACTGCATGCAGACAGCGATGGTATTACTTTTGTAACACTATCATCCTAGAATAGGGCTATAGGTAAATTTAGTTATGCTGGGTTATGCTGGGTGGTAGCCAGCCTGGATAATTTGTAGTGTTTAGTGGTCAAATGGCTTCTATCCTAATCCTGTTTAGCTGTGGTTTCTCAATTTTGTCAGTAGGCGGTGCTGTTTCCTGTGACATTAGTGTGATGAACTACAGTGAGTTCAGGTTATGAATAAGCATACCTTTCTCAGCCAATCAGACTGAAAGCTTTGCATGCTGGGAAAAGGTATTTATTCGGAAGGAGTCAGGTGATTGAGGTCTTCCCACCCAGGGCTGCGGCCTGGGTGGATGTGCGTGAAACAGTTCCTGGCTGCTAGACCTGTCCGAGGCCTATATGTGTGTTCAAGTTTCTGTTGAGAAGATCCGGAAACAATTCTGAGAGGGATGGAGTTCTAAGGAAGCACCAGAGCTGGAGGCTATGAAGTGGCTGGGAGGACTTCAAGAGAGAACTCATCCAAGGGAATCTGTGTATGAAGCTGTGAGTAAAGTTCAGTTACTAGAGGAGACAGCCTATCCTACAAAGTACAGATGTACTGGTTCAGCTTAAGGGCTCTTTTTCCTGTGCTGTTGTCTACCTTATCTCACCTATTTTTGTCTGTGGAGTCTGCCAATCTGCCTATTTGCTGATCGTTACTAGGAGTGTCCTGTGCCCTATCCCCTCTCTCCCACATTTTTCCTGTTTGAGAAATAAACTTCTCTCTTGTTTAAACATAAAAGTGACTGGGGCCCAACTTTCTTTCTTGCTCATCGCCCACCATGCCTAGGAGCCTGCACCCTGAAGAAGTATATCAGCCCTCCCTACCTCTGGTAGTCACCATCAGGCTCCTGGAAAATCGGGGTAGGCGCTACACTTTGACCACACTTGCCAGAACCTGAGTCAAATGGATACCCTGTTAAACAACCTCAGTGTCTGTCCTGTTATTCAAACACTGCCAACATACTGCTTTTACACTCTGCCAAACGGAACACAAAGTGCACCAACTAAAGTGGCTAGTCGAAGACTCAAGGCTTTCTTCTTCCAAAGGGACTGAAGTTATTGGCCATAGGGACACACACACATACCCAGGGCTCAGAATATGTGATGCATGACCGGGGTAGGCTGTCTTGGGAGTTAGGCCATTGACCACTGAACCGGGTGCAGTGTTTATAGTTTGTGGGCCTGTGGTGTTAGGGGGCATAAGGGATAGGTCTGACATAAGTGAGGGTCATTCCTCTGCGCTCCTCCTGCCTGGACTCATAGAGCCAAATCTAAGTAGAGAGGTGACCAATCCAGTATAAAGTTTGCCATTTGAGATCTATTGTTATTAAAGGGTTTGCCTCTGCTGTTGAGGAATCCCCTGAAAGCAGCCTAACAGTACCACTGGGTATATTGCTATACAGTTAATTTACTTGAGATATATTTGCCTATTGTTGAAATATACTTCTACTGTCTGTTACTATTCAAAGAAACTTCACAGTAAAGACAATTTTTGTGTTTTATCATAACGTGTGTCTTTCATTGGTGTTGTGGCACTAACATTCTTACTAGGGTTGCCAGAGGGGCAGGGACTGTTCTTGGGGTTGAGAGGCAGAGTACAGAACCAATCAATACTTAAGCAGCTCCTCTAGAGGTAGCGCTACACACATGAATGCACAGCGTGTTCCTGTGCAATTCTTGGTGTGAACCGGCCCTAACACCACCTCACCTCCACCCACCAGGGGGAGCTGACAAGTCAAAGGAGCTAAAGAGACTTGTATACTGGCCACATTGGACTGTGGGATTTAAAATTCAGAAGTGGAACCATGCTGTTAAAGCCCATGGACCACTGGACTGCAGTTTCCAGAAAGAGACAGTGATAAGGAGGAGAAAGGAATTGTATTTGCCTGAACTGCGGACTGAGTGACTTTCTCTTAATGCAAGGGGATTAGAGTTTGTACATTAATGCTGCTGAGTACACGCCATCCAGCTATGAGCCAGTTGCCTGAGCAAAGAGATTGGGGTCCTGTGTGCTGGGGATCAGAGAGAGCAGACCTGTGTGCGCAGAGCCTGAGGACTAAGCTACTGCAGGGACAGTGTGTTTTTCTGCAGTGAGACTGGAGCACTGTTGGTCTGTGGGCTGAGAACCGGAGCTACTCCTGGCAGATCCAGAGTATGTCTGGACATTGTGGCCGTATCGCTGGGACTAGTGAGAGGGCATTGCTGACATTGACCTGTTGCTGCTAGTTCAGACTGAGCACATAGAGACTAAACATTTGACTAATAACCTTTATGCCCCGTACACACGGTCGGACTTTGTTCGGACATTCCGACAACAAAATCCTAGGATTTTTTCCGACGGATGTTGGCTCAAACTTGTCTTGCATACACACGGTCACACAAAGTTGTCGGAAAATCCGATCATTCTGAACGCAGTGACGTAAAACACGTACGTCGGGACTATAAACGGGGCAGTGGCCAATAGCTTTCATCTCTTTATTTATTCTGAGCATGCGTGGCACTTTGTCCGTCGGATTTGTGTACACACGATCGGAATTTCCGACAACGGATTTTGTTGTCGGAAAATTTTATAGCCTGCTCTAAAACTTTGTGTGTCGGAAAATCCGATGGAAAATATGTGATGGAGCCTACACACGGTCGGAATTTCCGACAACAAGGTCCTATCACACATTTTCCGTCGGAAAATCCGACCGTGTGTACGGGGCATTAGTGGGACTGTACTTATGACCACAATGACTGGGCCCCAATGCTAACAGGCTTAAGAACTAGAGCAAGAGACTGTCTCTTCAGATATCTGCTCTACAAGGACTTTACTTGCTAAGGGGTAACTCTGCAGTAAGGTCTGGGTTTAGTATAGTTATTCGCATAGAGTGCCTTCTAGCATTACTGTATACTGGGCACAATAAAGTTATAACAGCACTGGTCTCTATTGCTATTACTGTTATCTGTGTCATTGTTTAATGCTGGCTTGCAGATTACCATTTATAGACATATAACCTTATTCTAAATTGCTACAGCATAGTAATTCCTTTGTCTGGAATCATGTTTGGGTTACCCTCTAATTATTCCTATATGTACATATTGCCATCTTTTTTGATTTGTTACAGTATAACACAACTCTGTATTCCTAATCAGCCTGGTGTTTGCTTCCTGGTACTGTGTGTGCAGAATATTTATATTTGTGCTAGTCATAGTAGTGCAATATCTTCTTTACGTAACCCGGTGTGTCAGAGGGATTGAAGTAATTCACTAAGTCGAGGCAAAAGAACAGAGAAGCCAAACTACCAATAGACTGCTTCGGGGGTAGCGCTACATTGGAATCTTCTGCCTTTATAACACAAAAGAGAGTGAAAGCTGCAGTCCAAATGCAAGGTGTAAATCTAAACACAAGAACCATATCTATTGCAAGTTCTTGGTCCATAGATAAGGGGGCTGCAGTCGTTTTTTTTGTCAGGTTTTATTTGATTTGTAACCTGGTGATCTTGCTAGTTACACTTTTCCTGTTCTAGAGAGACAACTATTATTTACTTTTCTGTGTCTATAGAGAAGCAGTGTTGTCACCCAAGGGCAGAAAGTGTGTAGGAACTACATAACCTCCCCTTTCATCTTCATATCAAGGAGGAAGATGTTCTGTAGACCACAGAGAGAACTGGGCAGGGCTGACAATTTTGTTTGAGATATCCCTGTAAAGTGCACAGGACAGCACTAGATTTCTGGCAGGATAAACAGATATTGTTTGCATTTATTGAACAGATATAACAAAAGGATTTCAAATGTATACAGGTGCTTCTAAAAAAAATAGAATATCATTAACAAGTTAATTTATTTCAGTAATTCAATTCAAAAAGTGAAACTCATATATTATATAGATTAATTGTACACAGAGTGATATATTTCAAGCATTTTTTTCTTTTAATTTCGATGATTTTGGCTTATAGCTAGTGAAAACCAAAAATTCAGCATCTCAGAAAATTAGGATATTACATAAGACCAATTAAAAAAGGATTTTTAATACAGAAATGTTGGCTTACTGAAAAGTATGTCTATGTATGGTATAGTATGCAATATACCATGGGTGCTCAACCTGTGGCCCTCCAGCTGTTGCCAAACTACAAGTCCCATCGAGCCTCTGCCTTTAGGAGTCATGCTTGTAACTGTGAGTGGCTTGCAATGCCTCATGGGACTTGTAGTTCTGCAACAGCTGGAGGGCCACAGGTTGAGCACCCATGCACTATACCAATACTTGGTCGGAGCTCCTTTTGCATGAATTACTGCATTGCTTGTCTGCATTCTTGGGTCTGGTGTCTCTCATCTTCCTCTTGACAATACCCCACAGATTCCCTATGGGGTTTTGTTTAGGCGAGTTTGCTGACCAATCAAGCGCAGTGGTACCATGATCATTAAACCAGGCATTGGTACTTTTGGCAGTGTGGGCAGGTGCCAAGTCCTGCTGGAGAAATGAAGCATCTCCATAAAGCTGGTTAGCAGAAGGAAGCATGAAGTGGTCTAGAATTTCCTGGTAGAGGGCTGCGCTGATTTTGGACTTGATAAAGCACGGTGGACCAACACCGGCAGATGACATGGCTCCCCAAATCATCATGGACTATGGAAAATGTTGCATTTAATTTGGAAATCAAGGTCCCAGAGTCTGGAGGAAGAGTGGATAGGCACAGAATCCAAGTTGCATGAGGTCCAGGGTGAGGTTTTCACAGTCAGTGATGATTTGGGGGCCATGTTATCTGCTGGTGTTGGTCCACTGTGTTTTATCAAGTCCTAAGTAAGCGCAGCCCTCTACCATGAAATTCTAGAGCACTTCATGCTTCTCTCTGCTGACCAGCTTTATGAAGATGCTGATTTCATTTTCCAGCAGGTCTTGGTACCTGCCCACACTGCCAAAAGTACAAATACCTAGTTTAATGATCATGGTATCACTGTGCTTGATTAGCCAGCAAAATCGCCTGACCTAAACCCTATAGAGAATCTGTGGAGTATTGTCAAGAGGAATATGAGACACCAGACCCAACAATGCAGACGAGCTGAAGGCCACTATCAAAGCAACCTGGGCTTCCATAACACATCAGCAGTGCTACAGGCTGATCGCCTCTATGCCATGCCGCATCGATGCAGTAATTCATGCAAAAGGAGCTCTGACCAAGTATTCAGTGCATACTAACTGTACATGGACATACTTTTCAGTAAGCCAATATTTCTGTATTAAAAATCCTTTTTTTAATTGGGCTTATGTAATATTCAAATTTTCATAGATACTGAATCTTGGGTTTTCACTAGCTTTAAGCCATATTCAACAAAAAAAAGAAATGCTTGAAATATATAACTCAGTGTGTAACACATCTATATAAAATATTTGAGTTTCACTTTTTGAATTGAATTACTGAAATAAAATAACTTTTTGATGATATTCTAATGTTTTGAGATGCACCTCTTGTGACAGATCAAAAGGGAGCAAATAACTGAAGTTCTTGGTAGGGTTAACAAACAATTTTATTAAGTTAGTACCTCCATATTCCTAGACCCACATAGCATTGTCTCAGACTGTTGTGGCTGTTGTTACATGCTTGTATACCTATAGTATGTAGAGTTACTGAAGATACAAGTAAGCCAGATTCAAGCACTGGATAACGATATGGCATCAGAATGAATGTTTGACCATGTCAAGCCAATGGGAATACCAAATCAGCTGCACACGTGGGGGAAGCCTTTGTTAAGACACTCCAGAGCTATTAGTTCTTGTTACTGACAAGAAATTACCTTTTTGCCAGTAATTAAATTAATTCATTGGAAGTGAGCCTGTAAACTATGTGATTAAATACCAATCAATACATGCCAATTGCCACAGCAAAAAAACACTTAGTTGGGAACAGCTGTGAATCCTAGACTTTGCTGTTTAGGAAAATAGTAGCTTGTCACTATCAGAAAATTCTTATTTGAAGGAAATTATATTAATATGTCCTCTAATGCTAATACAGAATTTGCCTCATGCAACAATAATTTGAAAAAAACACATTTTTCGTAAAGTACATGCCATGTGTTTAAATGCAAGTTGTTGTTTCACGTTTTGTGTTATCAGGCTAACTGCCATGTCCTAGTGGAAATGGTCAGAATTAAATTCTTCTCTTTGTAGAACAATACAGAAGAAGTAGGCTGTTTATAATCTTTGCAATATTTGTGAAGAACATACTGGTGTATGGCACACAGAACAGCCAACCCTGACTTTCAAAATGGTCAAATAAAGGATTTTGCCATGTTGGAAAATATGCAGTGACTACATCTTAATTTTTCATGGGATATAATTCTGTAGCACTATGATAATAAGCAATTAACTGTTACAACTACTGGGTTAAGGAGAAGTTTAAAATATTACAAGCAATTAATATAAAATAGTAAAGTGCATGTAAAGCCAAAATACCAAAAAAAAACAACTATGCTTTGTGATTGTGTGACTGCTCCAGTCTCTTTCTTCCCTTTTGTTTGGAGATGATGGGCAGGGAGCAGCTCAGAAGAACTCCTGCGTGGTGGTCCCAGTTTGGAGCATTGTGAAAACAACTTTTCTGAAAGCGGTTATGTGCACTAGTAAATATACGGTATATATGAAGTGTAAATTAGTTCTATCAAGTTTGCTGATTTTGTGATATAGTGGGGGGATGGAGTCATCCTAATATACCTACTGTATATCATGTTTAAGATTGTTATAGTTCGATAATCATTGGCCTATGTTATGGCCAATACCATTATGTATTGGATTCTTAGTGACCTATTTTGGGAGATGGGTGGGGGTTGGATGTGCCTGCTGGTGTGGTTACCATTTGGGTTCTCAACCATGGGTTTCCTCCCCTTCCCTCTGAACATTTAGGGGATACTACATTGTGTGTGTGTGTGTGTGTGTGTGTGTGTGTGTGTGGTGGGGGGGGGGGGTATCGCATTCCCCCTTATATTTATGTAGGACAAAAAATGGCATGTGTTGATGTTATTATTGTCACAAACCATGAAACTGAAACAGGAGTACAGTTAAATCTCACTTGTTTAATAATAATAAAAAAAGGTAAACAGAGTAAATGTAGTCAAAACATAGCCAGAGTTTAGGGACCGGAATGGATAGTCAGACAAGCCAAAACATCAGGGAGCCAGAAATGAGCGTAGTAGAACAGCAAGCAGGATCTGGAGACAGAAGGAATGTCAGCCAAGCAAGTATTTAACAGGAACAGAGGAAAGCATCTCTAGAGATGTGACCAAGGCGAAGGCAGAGATCATCTGGGCTAGTCGGGTTAAGTAGGCAGAACTGACAAGCAGGATATCATCAACGGGTGAGTCACTGTGGAGAGATAGGAGCTGGCAATTAGCCGACAGCTGAGCGGCCAGCTGAGAGAAGGAAGGGCTGAGTCCAGCCCTGACAATTATGTTGTATGCATAAATATATTTTTGGCTCCTGAAGAAGTGGCAGTTGTCCAAGAAACACGTTGAGCCACACAACTATGCAATGAATCACCTGAATATGAAAGATGCACTGTCTTGATGATATGTGATTAGACTTTTTGCATGTTGTCTTATACACAATTGTGTATTTTTATGATTGAATTAATATATGTTTTTTTTTCTTTCAACAATAAAAGATATTAATATGTTATAAATGGAGTTTGTTGTGACTCAAATGTCCCATTTTCCAATACCGATCGTATCCTGCATGGCTATAATTAATGCACATTACAAGGGGCCATGCATTCCATAAAACACTGTGCCCCTAGCAGTGAAGAGTGTGCAGACTATATTTATAGATGTGTCACAAGGGAGCAGCTTTGTTTAACCCCCCCTTTACACCACACAAAAAAATTGTCAGAACTCTGGAATCAATGGGCACTAGGTAGAGATAGGTGGTAGGTTTCAATCTGCCAATGACTACACCCACTACCAATGTAAAATCACATCACTAATGTAGTCTTCAAAACTGTGGGGGTGGGAGTAGGGGGCTAAACCGGGAGCTGGAACAGGAAACAGCTGTGTGACAACCACTGCCACACAGCCCGAAGTTGAGTGAGTGCAGTGCAGTTGTATAAACTCAACCCATACGACTTAAGGCAGATTTCCTTGCCTATGTGTTGGGACTCCATTGGGTAAGAATGTCGACAGTCCAATGCATATGGTGAGAATGGGCCCCTTAAAGGAAACTAGTAAAATTACATCTATTTGGAAGGTGGAAAGATTGTAAAAATGAAGGGCAGTATATTGAAGGACTTAAACAATGTAACTTAAACTACTGATACTATCTCTGAGCAGTAAGAAACTATTTATCCAAAAAAAAATAAAAATACATGAATGAATGTGTGTGGATTATTTTTGGAGAATACGGATATTGTTTAGTGTTACTTTAAGTAACTGTATTAAAGTTGGAGTTCTGTTTTAACCTTTTTTATCTATCCAAGGAAAAAAGGCTATACATACTGTCTATGTTCCTCCTTTTTCTATATAGTTGAAATAAAGAAGTGTATTGTCTTCACTATTTACATTGAATACATGGACTCTTTTATTTGTAGATGGAATTACTGGAATAACAGGAGTAATGTTTATTGAAAGCATGCTACAGTAACTAGGGCTATAAATCTTGTATATTTGCGTGCATTTACATTATGGCACACTAATCTTTTTTAATACTTTCTTTTTTATCAAAGTCATTAGTATAAACAATGAGATTAGTTACAAGCCGAAACACAATAACAATGTGACCCACTTAGTCATTGCTGACACTGAGCATGCGTGCTCATACGAGGGCACTGGTAGGTTTCAAAGCCTTGCTATGAGGTTTTACAAATGCCTGTGCCGCTGGAGATTTTAGTCGAGGCATTAAACAACCCTGCCTCAAGGAGCAGTATATAGCCCAGTAAATTATGATCCTGTAGGAAGATGATACAGTATGTTTAGTTAAACCTGTAACCTTCCTTGATTTGGTATTTCTACACTGTTACATTCATTCATACCTTTTTCATAACATAGAACTCCAAGCTAGTAAAAGATAGTAGTTGTAGTACTTTACACTTTTTCTTTTATACATTTTAGAGCAGGGGTCATCAAACTTTTTAAACAGGGGGACAGTTCACTGTCCTTCGGACTAAAGTTTGAAAAAAATATGAGCAAAGTCCTATACACACTTCACATATCTTCTTATGCAGAATGCTGGGTTCAGTAGTGCATTGCGCTCAGAACGCAGGGTTCATAACTGAGTTGCACTCAGAATGCAGGGTTCATAAGTGTATTGCACTCAGAATGCAGGAATCAGGAGTGCGTTTCACTCAGAATGCAGGGATCCGGAGTGCATTTCGCTCAGAATGCAGGGATCAGGAGTGCGTTGTGTTCAGATTGCAGGGATCAGGAGTGCGTTGTGTTCAGATTGCAGGGATCAGGAGTGCGTTGCGCTCAGAATGCAGGGATCAGGAGTGCTTTTCACTCAGATTACAGGGATCAGGAGTGCGTTGCGCTCAGAATGCAGGAATCAGGAGTGTGTTGTGCTCAGAATGTAGGGATAAGGAGTGCGTTGCGCTCAGATTGCAGGCATCAGGAGTGCATTGCGCTCAGAATGCAGGAATCAGGAGTGCGTTGGGCTCAGAATGCAGGGATCAGGAGTGCATTAGGCTTAGAATGCAGGGATCAGGAGTATGTTAGACTCGGCATGCAGGGATCAGGAGTGCGTTAGGCTCAGAACACAGGGATCAGGAGTGCTTTGCACTCAGAATGCAGGGATCAGGAGTGCATTTCGCTCAGATTGCAGGGATCAGGAGTGCGTTGCGCTCAGAATGCAGGGATCAGGAGTGCATTGCACTCAGATTGCAGGCATCAGGAGTGCATTGCGCTCAGATTGCAGGCATCAGGAGTACATTGCCCTCAGAATGCAAGGATCAGGAGTGCGTTGGGCTCAGAATGTAGGGATCAGGAGTGCGTTGCGCTCAGAACACAGGGATCAGGAGTGCTTTGCACTCAGAATGCAGGGATCAGGAGTGCGTTGGGC